>NC_056732.1:883912805-883947805 GCF_019279795.1 Protopterus annectens
TATTTAAATGGAAGACTGTTTTAAATTGTTGCAAACACTGAAGAAGGGCTGGATGTCTAAAAGCTTTGTTAAATAAAATTGCTTTGCGTTGTGAAGAGTGCTTGGTTGTTATTTTGAACTTTTGGTGTTACTCTTCACTTTATCCATCTGCTCATCTTTGATTTTTTGATTTTTTGATAGCTACTCATGTACCAATGCACTTGCCCAACATTTCCTGGAATTCAGTAATTCCAATGGCTTGGACCAGCTTGTTCTTACTCCCACTACAGGTTGCAACATCCTACACATGGTTATTGCTAACATGGGTGACTGTTGCTGTACACCAATAATCAACCCATCCCTAGTTATATCTGGCCACAAACTAATCACCTTGGAAAGGCACATCTCTCCCACCTACCCTGCAAAGGTAACCACCATGAAAAACTTTTCTAAAGGTAACTTTGTGCTCCTACAAACAGACCAGGCTAAATTCACGGCACCCATGCAGATAGAGAATAGTTGCATGACTGCTGAATCATACACCATTGTAATGCATGAACACATCCACAAATGCATGGATTCCACCATACCCAATAGAGCCAAGGCACTCCCCACCAAAAAAAAGCCAATCTGGTGGTCCCCTGCCATAAAAAAACTGTACAACAGAAGGAGGAAAGTGATGCAGAATAAGGTGAAGTCCCAGGACAGGAAAAACTCCCTTACCAGCCTCAACCAAAAGTTGAGATCCCTCATCAAATCCTCCAAAGCTAACTAAGAAAACAGAATTGCAGCAGATAGTAAAGACAATAACAAGGCATTCTATTGTTATATAAAGAATCTCCCTGACAATACCCAGATTTGCACTGAGCTACTGCACAATGGTACCTCCTATACCGAGCCAACAGATATTGCCAATATACTGGCTGACAGATTCAGTGCCAACTTTACCCCCCCCCGAAGGATCAATCACAATACCATTGGATTGCCAGGAACCCAATATTACTGCTGCACAGGTTAAAAAAGCACTGGCAAGAATAATGCAGCTATGGGACCTGACAATATCCCAGTATGTGTTCTACATGAACTACAGAGTGAACTGGCACCTCACCTATGTGGTCTGTTCAACCACAGCCTCATGTCCCTACCAAATGGCACACTGCTACAGTCATCCCTCCCCACAAAGAAGGAGTGACTATAGACCTTGGGAACTATCTCCACATTAGCCTGATGAGTCTGTTATGCAAAGCTGTAAGATGCATCATCATGGACTTAATAAACAGGGATATAGGAAATCTCCATACTCTGTATCCAACACAGTTTGGTTTTTGGAAGGGTAGGTCATGCCTGCTCAACCTGGTTGACTTCTTTGAGTCAGTCACCAGAGCTTTGGATGAAGGCAAGGTGTTTCATAAAGCCTACCTTAATATGGCCAAGGCCTTAGATACCATTCTCCACTCAGGAGTCATGGAAAAACTTACTAAGCTAGGCATCAACCCCTGTATCACTAGGTGGGTTGAAAACTGGCTCACTACTAAAACCCACACTGTGAAAGTCGATGACTCCAGGTCAGACTGCTGACCATTCACAAGTGGGTTCCCACAGGGTTCGGTCCTGGGTCCTCTCCTGTTTGGTATCTGCATCTCTGAAGTCCAGGGCAACATGAAGGGACTCTGGCTGACAAAGTTTGCAGACGAATGCAAGTTGGGAGCTATTATTAACTCCACTACTGATGTTGACATCCTACAGAAAGGCCTCACTGAGTCCAACAGCTGGTGTCAGAACCATGGCCTTAAGTGAACTGACAAAAAATGTGTCATCATCCCCTTTGGGAGAAACCAGTTTCCCTTGACTTACCACAAAACAACCTCTCCCTTGATCACCACATTGCCACTGTGGACAGAAAGTCCTTCTATGTGGCATATCTCATTACTAAGGGTTTTGCATTCAGGAAAAAAGAGGTCATTGTCACCCTCTACTCTTCCCTCATTAGGCTAGTCATCAAGTACAATGCCCCATTTGGCATGTACCTCACTAGACACCTGCAACAACTGGAGAGGCTGAAAATGTACTTCATAAACAGGATCTTGGGTCATAAACACTTGTCCTATATGGACAGACTCCAAAAACTCCAACTATTCTCTGTCTCATATTGCTTGACTTTCAAAGCTATGTCTGATCCAGCTCTGTTAGAAATGCTACAGCTAGAGAAATCCCAATCCCTCAGCTCCACACACTCCACAGACCTCAGCCTCATTACCACAATCAACACAACATGCTGGAGGGACAGGTTCATAACCAAGAGAGTGCCCATGCTATGGAATAGACTTGCCATACATGTCAAGCAGAGCACCCCACTGGCCCACTTCAAGGGAAATCTTGATGACTGGATGGGAAATAGAAAATCCACCCCAAGGATCACTCCAGTGGCTCTACTCAACATAGACACTGTGAGCTAAGGTTGTGTGGCACGATGGCAGGGCAATCCTATGGGGTAGGCTTCTAAAGGCTTCAGGCCCATTAGCCTAGTACACACCTATGAACCTTATATATATATATATATGTATATATATATATATATATATATATATATATATATATATATATATATATATATATATATAAAATAGAGAGAGAGAGATACTTATACATATACAGATATATACATATATGTGATCAGAGCATGTAGTGGAGGTGTGTCTCACAATTATACCTCTTAAACTCTTAGTGCAACAAATCTGTCCAAAGGCTATCAGAATGGAGGGACAATGGACCCAAACTAGGGTCCTTTTTTAAATATTGCCCTTATAAATGTAGAAAGCTCCCAGAGTAACACAGTTTATTTCAGCATACATATTTTGATGGCTGTGAGGTCTGAAAATGAAATGTATGTCATCATTTACTGGCAAAAATCCCCATGTCATCACAGTGATTTACCAGAGAAATTAGACTAATCTGTAAAACAGACCAGAAATATGAGCAATAAACCCGAACATCCTGAAACAATCCTGCCAGTTGAGAAGTATGCTCAGAACCCCTTACTGCAATTAATCTGGACAAAGGATGACAAAGTGGTGGGTGGAAGCCATGAAAATGGGGACATATCTGAAATAGTGGCGTAGATAAGCTGACACAGTTGCTGCAGCAACAAACTCATGTCTGTTTTAACATATATTCACTGAAATAGCATAAGTAATTGAAATAGCAAATCCACTATGGGGAATTACACATGTATTTGCAAATATATCAGGCACTACAGGGATGTAAAAGTACTGAAAAAGGACACCAGTGTGAAAGTGCATACTCACAACCAATTTCACCACAGTCACAGTCCCATACTGGTAAGTCAAGTGAACAGTAGAGTATACGGACTGTGTGAACTAATACATCATTGTTTGCCACTCACACACTACTCCTACATATACTGGTCCAATTCACAGTGTAGTCTGAATCCTGACCATCATACAGGACATGTCTCAGTCTGCTCCTACAAAAACATACAGCCAACAGATCACCAGAAACTGGAGCAGCATGCACAGTCTGATAAAAGGAGACATAACACTTGCATCTACCTCCCTCCATACACAGCCCAAATAACATGTACACATGACATGCCTATACAATCCTGACAGTCTGTCAACAATAGCCAAACATAAACAGACCTCACCTCATAATGTACAGGGTCAGGACTCATATCTATGGCCTCTTCCTTGTAACATGTCTGTAGGTCTACAACATCACTGGTATGGTAGCGGGAAAGACGGTAAGAAATAATGATACTAAATACATCTGAGCCTCATAGTGCATGAAATCTGGACAAAGCCTGACATAATTTGGGGATAGAGGCACACACACAGGTGTAGATTGTACATATTGCTGTCATAGATTGAGACAGTTGCTGATGTAACAGGGTTTGTTGTAACATATCCTTTATGAGGAAAATGAAGTCAGTAATACCAATGGATGTTAGTATTTACTGAATGCATTCCCCAGAGTCCCTTACTGAATTTCCAAGGACAACAATTGTCTGGGGAACAGACAATACATAACAGGCAAACATGTAGCCAGTCTGTCTCAGCATGCCAGTGGAGAGGCATGTCAGAGACATATCACTGTCAGACATCAAGCCACTCAGTAAATGCATGTCCATGCAAACCCTGTCAATCTATCAACCCACCATGTGTATAACAGCACTGATGACATATAATCTGTTCACATCTCTGGAGATATGTCTCCCATGTTGTTGGGCTGTCTCCAAATGTCCTGTCCTGCGAAGTATTCCCACCTACTGTCTGTGAATCTGTAGACCACCACCTCTGAAATGCCCCACACAGGTCTGTAATGCCCTCTCAAAGGCAACACATGGAGGTCTCCATAGTCCTGATACCCTTTCTGGCTGCATTCTACATGAACACAGACATCGCTTTTCAGACCCATTTAGCAGTGTTGTCTAACACAGCCTGAGCAACGGTGACATCCCATCTGCACAGAGGAGAGACAGATAAAGTAGATTGCAAATAGGTTATGCATTAGGATGAATGTTCTGAAGGATAGAAGTCTGAAACTGAAATGTATGCCATTACTAGATGATAGCAGTCCTCAATGACATGGCCAAAAAAAAAACAGTACTCTACAGGTAATATAATAATATCATATTAATATTCAATAGGAGATACATCAAAACATGCAGCTCATACTCCAAGAACAAGATAGTGTAGTACTCAGAGTCCCAGATTTGCATGCAGATGTGCATGGCTCGAGTAACACATTTTACATGAAAAAGCAATGTTAAAAGTGTTAATTCAATAATACAATATGTGTTATTTATTTATTTTTTTTGGCAATCAGTCTACTGTAGCTGGTGTAATATGCTAGTGTGAGTGCATAGAACTTGTGATACTACCCATATATACACAAGTGTCCCATACAGTATAGTCACACCCCTTGCTACTGTAATGACAGCACGTCGAAGCATGTTCTGTAAAAGAAATCAAATATACTTAGTAAATGAAGCAAATAATCTGCTATTTTATAAGACTGGAATGTGAGCAATGGTTACCAGGGCTAAGCTATGATTATCAGGTTTAAGCATTGCATAAACCTGAATGTAGTTAGCTCAGCTAAGCAAATTTGTGCACTGGTAAGCGTTGTTAAGTGAAGCCTACATGGGTTAAGCACCTATTGGTTTAACCGTATGTTAGCACCACTTACCATTGTGCAAACCCATGCAAACCCACTTACAACTGTTTAAAAGTGCTATAATCACTCTGTTTCCATCAGTCTCTGTTTTGCCCAGCAACAAAATAAACAGCTTTGAGAGGTCTTGAACCCAGAACCCTGTCCACCATAGCAACAGCACTTTACCACTACACCATCTGAGCTACAGAAATGATTGATGCTTTTTCAAATATACCATGTATAGCAGCCATTTTACAATAGGGAAGAGAAACTGTGCAATCAGGAGTGATTGGTATCTACAAATGCATGTATGGAAAGAAACATATACATATTGAGAGAGAAAAATGATATGTATGGTGATGCATATATATGTGTATATATATATATATATATATATATATATATATATATATATATATATATATATATATATATATATATATATATTTGGATCACTTCACTGAAGGACTATTGCACTGACACCCATTCACCCATTTCACTGAGACCAAATCACCTAAAGTTAATTTCCCTGAAAGTTCATTTCACCTAAAGCTCTTTTCACTGACAAGTAGTACTCTAAGGCAAGTCAAAGATATATGTCATTTTTCCCACTATAGTACAATCCTGGTGTTAGTATATACAGTTAGGGTGTGTGTGTAGGGCACAGCCACCCACACTGGGGAGTGTGGGGGCATAGCCCCCCCACCTAGTTGGATTTTACCAAATAATGTAAAACAAAATCAGACAACAGAAAACCAAATTGAGTGGGGGGCTACTCCACCCCGACACATAACTGGGGCAGCATTTTACATTTGGATACAAAAGGGACCCATGCCACTGACATCTGCTCCTTCCAGTCCAAATAATATGTAAACAGTATGCTGCTACTAAAACATAATAGGCCATACACAATGGCCAGACATACAATGACCTCTTAGCAAATAAACTAACATGAGTGAAAATAGTAAAAAGAAAAACAACCAGTCAGTAATTCACACAAGTTTATTATACTCTGATGTCTTGGCCAAAGCCTTCAAGGAGTAAAACATTACAATAAATACTTGCCTTACATAATATAAGCAATTAACACTTATAATTACATATTTAAATATATAGCCTCGATTTACACTCCTCATTTAACCCCCTAGGGAATAAAGTATTACATTTATAGATATAAATTGATTCTGTACATAACAATTGTTCTTTTATGACTCTTTGATCAAACTGAGAAAAAGACATTTTCAGAAACAGTACCATGTAACCCACTGCTGTCCCCGTGATGAGATTTATAAAAATGCACAGCTATAAAACTGTCTTCTTTCTTATCAGTAATATCTCTCACATGTTTTAACAGCCTAGTTTTAAAAAAAAGCATCTTATTCTCCCCCACATAAAATATGTTACAAGGGCATCTTAGAACATTCTCTATACACTAACCTTTTGAATGTACAGAGTTCCACATGTTGTGCAGCCTTTCCCCTCAACAGGAATGACAGTGCTAAATAATGATAAACAATACCTATCAATCTCTTACTGCATGACATCTGGACAAAGCCTGACATAATTGGGGATCATAGGCCTCCAAACATGGCTATATTTGGAATATTGCTGTTATACACTGAGAAGGTTGCTGGTGTTACAGGGCTTGTAACATATCTTTTCTGAGGGATATGAAGGCAGAAACACAAATGGATGTTAGCATTTACTGACTGCAATCACCAGAGTATGCTACTGATTTGCCAAAGTAACACCTGTCTGGGGAACAGACCAAACATAACAGGCAAACCTTTGGCCATTATGTGGATAGCCCTACAGTTGAGAGCTAAGCAAACATAGAACTTTGCCAGACTGAAACCCATGCTGAAGCTGCATGTTCAGACAAACCCTGTTAAACTAGCAGTATTCAAACCATATAACAGCATTACTCACATTCTGCCCCTAAGTCTTGAACCTTCTCCACCATTTAGTTGGCTTGTCTGAACAAGTCTTGTTGTAAGAGGTATTAACTAACACAGCTCCAGGATGTCTTCCTCACAGGTAAGGGAAAGGGCCAATGCGCACATGGAGTACTCAGTTATAGGAGTGCATTACCATGCCATTGGATATTGGAATAAGTACACAGCTGCTCTGCATGCAATTAGCAACTGGAGAACACCAATTGGTGCACAGGCCATCACATGGTCATGAGCATTACCTACAAAAGTCAAGCTGCCATCTATTCAAACCACCTCTGTCATAGACAGTGATAAAATTAAAAACAGAAGGACTGAATACAGAAGAAGTATTTGACCAAATCCACTTTAAAAAAAAAAAGTATGTGAAACAAGTAAGCATGTAATTGAATGCAGTAGGTGGTCTGTAATAATGGAAATAGGTATGTGAAAGAATATGTCTCAACAAGACTTGCTGTACTGATGTACTGCTGAACAGCACCGATGGCCATAGCATGTGGCTCTGTCTGCAGTGACATAGATCATGGCTCAGGCCCCTGACTCAACACAGGAAAGGACAGCTGACATTTGTCATCTACTACAGTGTCTGTCAAACACCACTGGCTGTGCCACTGCTAGGCCAGCTACTGGGATGCTGTACATATCCATATGTTACCTGTGAATACAACTATGATACACATTTTGTCTTGTAAATATAAGAGACCTATGCAGAGCATGTGCATAGTAAAGTACTGATGCAGAAGTGTGTGTTGAAATGCATGCGCTATAGTGAGTTCATACCATTCAACTGTACAGTCTTATAACCACATGTATGCCTGATATCTGTAGTCACTTACACATAGAGTTGTGTTATGTTAGGCAAACCATTGTCAAGTCTGTTAACAATGATACCGTAACATAACAGCCTAGATATGACTCTGGGACATCCTCCAGGTTAGCACGATGATAGCAAAGTCTACTGTGCAATCAACTTACTTATCTATATATGTAAATAAGTTGTGCATGATTTACTTGTGTGTAATATCAGTTTCAGTGCATACAACAGACATAAATGTTTACAGGTACTGGTTGTTGCATTGCCATGGCAATGATATGGGTAGTAAACTGGGCATTATTATCAGGTTGTAATCGGAGAAGTGTGCAACTGTGTTATGACCCTCTGCCCATGCCTACTATACAAACATGAGACCACAGGAAAACCTTTCAAAATGTTTCCCACCTTGAATGTGACCCATAGCCTGTAAAATTCAATTGACAAGCAAACAAATCTGTTAGGGGGGAAATATAAAGTATAAAAAAATATATACTATGAACTGGTTGCATACATATGCATGCACATAAACCACTACTTGGTTGATGCACCTCTTGCAGTAATCAGAACATTCCCTTTTTGATTACACATATGCCATTAAATAACAAGACTCTGATTAATCCCAAATAATGTTCAACTGTCCTAGTAGGATTTATTTGACATTTACCCAGTTGCCTGCTACAGCAAAAGACATGTTTGGCAGAGAGCTTACAAAGCATTGAAGGGATCTCATTGTGGAAAGGTATCAGTCAGGAGAAGAGTAGAAGAAGTGTCTACAACATTGGATATACCATGAAATACAGTGCAGACAGTCATCAGACAGTGGAAAAGATATGGGACAACAGTGACACTGCTAACACCAGGATGTCTATCCCAAATGGATGACATGACAAGATGACAACTGACCATGGAGGCTGCCAGGGGACCTACAGCAACACCAAACAAGCTTCAGGAATGCCTGCCAAGTACTGGGTGTGTACCACATGGGACAATCTTCTGTATTCCCCATATGTCTGACCTATGAGGTAGGGTTGCTAGATGGAAGCCTTTTCTTACACAGAAAAATGTACAGAGCTGGACAAACATTGCCAAACAGTACAGCATGTCCCCAAAAAGCATGCTGGACAATGTGTCATGGTCTGGTGACAATAAGGTTGAACCTTTTACCCACAATTCCCAGAAGTATGTTTGGACAAAAATGACACTTTGCATCACCAAAAGAATGCCATCCCCCTGTTGAAGCATGGTGGCTACAGTATCATGCTGTGGGGTTGCTTTTCAAAAGCTGGAATGGAGCATCTACTCAAGATGGAGAGAATTATGAACAGTTCCAAACACCAACCAATTTTGTCCCCAAACCTTCAGTTATCTGCTAGAAAGCTGAAGATGAAGAGAGATTTTATATGTCAACATGACAATGACCCCAAGCATACATCCAAATCTACAATAAAATGGCTTCACCAGATGAAAATTACAGTTTGGGAATGTGCCATCCACTTGCCAGACCTACAGCCAATAGAAAATCTATGGGCTGCCCTGAATAAGGCTGTGCACAAGAGATGCCGTCACAAATTGACTTATTTGTAATGTTGTTGCAAGGAAGACTGGGCAACTATTACCAAGTAAAGATGTGCCATGATGATAGACTCTGACTTAAGATAATTGAATGCTGTAATGATATCAACAGGTGCTTCCACAAAGTATCTGTTTAAGGGTGTGCATACTCATGTGACCAGCTTATTGTACTGATTTCAATTTGCATATGTCTTTCCACAACAGATTGGTATGTTTTCAATGGAAAACAGGCTATAGGTCACATTAAAGGTTGGAATTGTTTTGAAATTAATTATTGTGGTGGCAATTTACAATAGCACAAAGACCAGGCATTGTAAGAAGGGTGTGTACACGTATATATCCACTGCAACTGTATGAACTCAGCAATACCTGACCTGTAAAACCCACCTCCACCAAGGTAGAGTAATCAGGTCTATATCAGTCCGTCAAAATGGCTGACGATCAAGTACCAGATGTTCGAACCGTGAAGTTCAAACACTGATTATTGTGAAGCCGCAGAACACCGAATTCTTTCCCAGGGAAAGAATTCAGCGGGCCGTTTCTGTGGTTTCACGATTATCAGGACTGTGGTGGGAAGTTACGGGTCAGGTTCAGGTAAGTGTGCGATTGTGTGGACGTTAGGGTTAGGGCACAGGTTAGGTGAGTTACGGTTAGGGCGCTGGTGAGGTGGGTGTGTGATAGTGACAAACTTTAGGGTTAGGGCGGGATAGGTGAGTTAAGGTTAGGGCGCACGTCAGGTGAGTGTGCGATAGTGACAGACCTTAGGGTTAGGGTTTGGGTTAAGGTAAGTGGATAGATAGTAGTGTATGCATAGTTTAGTGGAGGGTTAGATGTAAGATTTTAAGTGTTTGTGTGTGGATTGCTGTTTTTTTGGTGTGCTTGTGTTGTGTGTGTGTTTCTTGGAACAGTGATTTTTTTTCCCTGGGAAAAAAATCACTGTTCTAAGACTTTGATGGTTTTGTACTTCGTGGTTAGAAGTTCGAACATATGGTGTTCGAACTTCAGCCATTTTGGTGAACTGATATGGATCCGAGTAATCTACTTTGGTGGACAGCAGCAATACACAAACCACATAATAGGTTGCTATATTGCAATACAGGGCTGCATAGGTGCAGACAGCAACTTGGAAGCATATCCACCTCTATTTGAACAAGCATGTAAGGTCACAAGTGACTCCCTGTAAGGCTAACTATGAGTACAAATCACACATATCCACAATGCCAAGGCCAGTCACAAGGGTGTCTTCACATATGTTCTCATTCTCAGAGGCAACAACAAAATTCACCCTGTACTGGTGTTAAATCACACTTTATACACACATGCCATGGCTATAGGCAACATGCATCAGACAGGTTAGGTGTGAACATCACCCCCCCGTCCCCCCATCCATATAGAGAGATATGCACATCAACAGCACTCCTCCCCTCATCAATGGCGAGCAGGTACATATTGCTTACTGAAAGGCAACAACAGCAAGTCTCCATGGGGCCTGATAACATCCCTGTCTGCATCTGACATGAACTCGGGCATGTACTCACAGTTCCATCACACACTGTAGTCAAGCACAGCCTTGGCAACATCCACACCCCATCCACATGGAAGATGGCAACTGTCATCTGTCTACACAGAAATGAATGGGGAATAGAAGTTTATGCAATTAACTGTCCATCATTGGGGGGAATATGCCTTTCAGGGCCAGGAGTGCAATGCAAGCTAATATTGTGCTGATAGATTACAGGGGTATGGTGTAGTTGAGAATGCTGGCAACAAATATCCACTGTTGAAGTGCAATTTCTGTCCATACTGTTGACAACTGTATGAGGTGCTATGATGTGTTTCATTGTTTATGTCTTCCAGGCGGGATGCAGCACCCATAAAATCCACCCTATAGCGCAGCAGAAACATCTGAAATAATTGACACCATTGTCAACCATTATGAAGTCATGTTTGGCCATACTCAGGAAGGAACATCTGTGGGAGCAGACCACCCTGTGGAACGACCTAGTCCACAGGGTAAATGATGTTGGCCTGCACACAAGAACCTATGAGTGGTTCTGGCATCGTGGTACCACCCTCATACATAATGCCCAGCAATGGGATGGTGCCATAGCCAGAGAAGTGACAGCCACAGGTGGGAGCCTAGTCATGCAGGCCCCACTGACACCCACCGAACAGCTCCTCGCCAACCTTGGTGCACCCACCCCAGGCACACAACATCTTGCTGAATCCAGCATTGTGGATGTGGGTACCCCCCACACAATGGATGAGGAGTGTGCAGGTAAGGCCTTAGTGCACATTAATAGAGTGATTTACCATACATGCTTGTATCTGTAGAGCATCTACATGGATATGTCAGATAAGATAGTAGTTGTGGATGGGTTTGGTAATGCACATAAGTGCACATCTGTGGTGGTGGACAGCATATTTTGTAGTATTGGGGGATGTACTGATAATGAACAGAAATGCTGCTTCCCCCCTGCACCAAGGCCACATGTGAGTCTGCTGACAGTAACTCTCTCCCACACCTATTTAGCTCCCTCTGGTCTACAATTGGGACAGCAGCCTGTAGCTGGTGAGTATGTAATTGTTTTGTTGTGCTTTGCCAATACAGACCTAGCCATATCGCTTGATGTCCATGTTCACTTGTGGTGGTGTTAACTGCAGTGCATCACAGTGGTCACCATGGGGGCCTATCTAAAGAGTAATGTAACATTCCTGCAGCATAACTCACAACCTGTTAGTGGAAGACGTCTGGACAGAGACCAACAAACTGGGAGGACAAATGGACTGCAGTAGGGACATGTATGACACATTAATCCTATACAGTGGGAACCACAGTGTACACACCCTGTCAAGATGCAAAGTTTTTCTGATATATACAATGAGAGACCACAATATTATATTCCACACCTTTTCCAGCCTGTAATGTGACCATAACATGAACAATTAACTTGTAAAACCCAACAATATGTTCGGCCAGCAAGTATGGGGTATACAAACCTTACAATATGCTGGATGTATATGTGTGCACACCCTCCAAATAACACATTGTAGGAGCAGCTTGTGATGTACTGACAGCAGTCACTCTACTTGGGTACATACCTGCCATCAAGTACAGGGACTCAATGTAACAATGAATAACGGTCCACTGTTGGAGCAGTGTATTCATGACATTTGCTCAGTTGCCTCTACCAGAAGCAGCCATGGGTTGCACACATCTTACAAAGCACCATAGGGATCTCACATTTGAAAGGTATCAGTCAGGAGTAGTGTACAACAACATTAGCACAGCATTGCATACACCATGGAACAGTGGAGACAGTCACCAGAAGGTAGATTAAATATGGGACAACAGTGCTGTTGAAAAAAAAAACAGATGCCCTACCAAAACAGATGGAAGAACATGTTGATAACTGGCCAGGGAGGCTGCCAGGAGATATGCAGCAATACTGAGGGACTTGCAGGACTTTCTGGCAAGTACTGGTTGTGTAGTACATGTGGCAACACTCACCTGGATTCTGCATAAGTCTGGCCTATAGGGTAGGGTCAGTAGATAGAAGCATTTTGGCACACCAAACACCATTCAGGGTTATATACAAGTAGAACAACATAACACCAGGTCTCCCAGAGGCATGTGTTGAAATGTGTAATGGTGCAATGAGATCAAGGTTCAAACTTGCAGCCACTATCCCTAAAGCTACATGTGGTGCACAAGCAATGCCTCACTTCACCTGAAGACCACTATCCACATGTTGAAGCACACTGGTGGCAGTGTCCTACTTTGGGGTTCCTGTTCATTAGCTGAAACTGCAAGATGGCTGAGGATGGAGAGGGGTTTCTGCTTCCAAAACGACAATGACCTGAAGCATACATCCAAAGCTATCTTAGAATGGCTTCACCTGAATACAAGCAAGGGTATGCATTGGGCAAGACAAAGACCAGACTTAACACCAATAGTAAACCCCCAGTGTGACTTCAAACATCTGTGCACAAGAGCTGCCCTTGCCAGCTGACAGAGTTGGGGGAGCTTTGGAGGGAAGAATGTCAAAATAATGCCAAGTCAAGATGTGCCATGTTGATACTCCTCTTCCCAGGAAGAGTGACTGCTGTAGTTCACTTAACAGGTGTTTCAAAAAAACATTGGTTTAAGGGTGTCCACACCTATGCAACTACTGTATCATACACATCTCACTCAGTATATTTCACAACTAACCCATTTCTTTGTTTCTCAATTGGATTGCACAGGTCATATGTCACATTTAAGGTGGGTAATGTTTTTGAATGTAGTATTGTGGTCTCAGTTTATATGATACAAGATCCTGCCATGTTAACAGGGGTGTGTACACTTATCATATCCATGTTAAGCTTAGAAGGTTGTTGGTGTAACATGATTTGTTTGAATATACATTCGCTGCTGGTGATGAGGTCTGCAAATCAAATGCATTTCATTAATTAGTGACATCGATCCTCATATGATGCCCGTTATGTGTTAGACAAACACATATGGGTTGTGAGGAACAGAACAAACATATGTGCCAGACATCTACACATTCTTCAATGATTTGTATAGTTCTGAGGTATGGTCTACAGTAGTTGCCTCTGTGCTATACAGGTGAACAGCAATAATGTGTACATGGGTGCAGTGTGTGCTAGGGGAATGGACGTCACCTACTAACAGTACTCATGTATCCCAGAGATGTATATTGTTAGTAACAAGGATTGGGAATGGCTGCAATGCATGATGATAAGGGCTGTGCATCATGCATGTCACCTTTTGGGTAATGTGAGGTCTGTGTAATAGCTTTGTGCCACCGCACCTGTAAGTGTTGGTGTGCATGTCCGTGTACATGGCAGCCAACCATAATGTACAGGTATTAATTTACATTTATTGTCTTCCCCTCACAAGTGGCAATGTGGATCAGGGTCCCTCCCACTTGGGAACTGATGTCAATGTCTCCGCAGACTCTGAAAATGATGATAGACATAGTGAGGCACAGATGGGGCTGTCAGGGACTGAATCTGTAACATTGGTTGGCATCCCACTGTTGTCCACTCCATCCCCATCACAGTGCCTGCACATACCCCATCACCAGTGGCCATAGATGATGGACAGTTGGCAGGTGGTGGCATGGGACAGGCAAGTGTGATGACTATGGCAAGTGTGTCTGTAGACACCAGCCATAGCCAGATAACAGGTGAGGTCCCACACAGGCAGATGGGCAGGGGTGCTCGAAGAGGGACTGCTGCCCATTATGTCCCTGTCACAAATGCCATGGCAAGTGTCATCAGACACATGTTTTGGACCATCATGGAGGCACAGGCATGTAGCAAGTGTAACACAAGACAGCTTCTAAGGGTTGTGAATGCCACTCTTCCTGCTATGTGTGACAACCTCCATGATCATGCTGATGCCCACCATTATTATGCTGAGGTCATAGATAGACGGTTGGGTGTGATGGTGGAAATCGTGGATCATGGATGTCAATCCTAGAATGTGGAATTTCTGTGATAGAGCATGTGGTGGGAGTTGGCCATCGGCCACGTGGATGTAGGACAGCAGCCAGAACAACTTGAGGTTCCACATGACCATGCAACTTCTCAATCCTGTAGTGGCAGTACCAGCAGCATGACTGCAGGGGGGTTGCTATCCATGCCAAAGCCCCAATAGGCCATGGGCACATGGGTTTAACCGGTCCAAACAGGGACATGGATCCAACAGACAGCAGTCACCATCAGGGAGTAGTACTGCATCTGGCCTTGTGCCTGGTCATGCCAGAGGGTCCCCTGGCAAGCCCAGTTCTCATGTCCATGGCTAAAGATGGTGAAATACACACCCTGTCATGTACAATCCACAGCTGTCCAACATACCCTTGTGTAGGGCAGCCACATGACATGACTGAGTGCATCCATACACACACACACACACACACACACACACACACACACACACACACACACACACACACACACACACACACACACACACAACCATCACAGGCAGGTCACCTCCAGATTTACACACACCACCTCTGCACAGCTCATTTAATGAACAACCCCCAAACACACACAAATTATATCAACCAAATGGCCCAGCCTAGGCCTCTAGCAAACCCACACCACACCCTGTGCATATGATGATACCTGTGCCACATCCATGTTATCCATACCGTCAATGCAGGGACATGCTAATATGGGTCTGATGCACAGGGTAAATTTAGTTAGTAATGTAATGCTGTGTAAAGTGTTGCCATCCAGCATGTTTAATGGTTACATGACCCAGTGTGTAGCTGTCCAGCCCTGATGCATTATTGCTGTTATTAATGCTGACAGAATGTAGTCTTCATAAAGTATTCTGTTTGTCTTCTAGGTGTCTGTGTGTCAGCAGGATGTGGCCCTGCAGACATTATCTACAAGGAGCATGGCAGTGTGGTAACACATTGTGTGTGTCATATCCAGGGTACAGTTGTACATAATTAACAGTATAACCATTTTTGCATGTGCCATGTTGCTTATAGGACTGAGGGGTGTATACAGGTAAGTGTATGGTGGCTGACATCAGCAGCTCTTGTACAGTGGACAATGGTAAGTGTAGTTGGTGGAACACACTTCAGATTTGTAAATCCCACACACCCAGAGGGTATTGTCATGACTTAACACACAGAGAATACTGCTCTCACATACACACACACACATATACACACACACACACACACACACACACACACACACACACACACACACACACACACACACACACACACACACACACACACATAAACATAAACACACACACATGCACACACACACAATCACAATTGCCAGTGTTGGGTTTGAAATCCCTACTCATCTAGTTATTGGTAGTCCAGTATTATGCAGTTATCACAGGTGGCACAGAGCTCATAGTGTGTTGAGTTTCCTAAGTACATGTATAGTGAGTAACATCACATACCCTTGTAAGGTATGGCAATGGGTGGTGTAGTGGGTGTGACAGGTCTCATACTAATGACATGCATGAGTGTACACACTCCAAAGCACTGCTATACACACCAATGCACACACACAAGTGTGCCAGTACTGTGATTAAGAGCCCTGCTCCTCTAACTACTCATTCCATACTGTTACATAGGTGTTGCACACAACACAAGGCTTATAGGTTTGCAGAGTGTGCACAGATCCCTCTATGGTTGATGTAAAAAGTGGCCCTCATACAGTGGAATGTAGGATGTGTGCTGGGAGTACGATGGCCTACAATTGTAATACTTGGCCACCCAATGGATATATTCCTTACTCAAACACATACACTCAGGATACTGGTCTTGCATGCACACACACACGCATGCGTGTGTGCATACATACACACAACACACACACACGGACACACACACACACACACACACACACACACACACACACACACACACACACACACACACACTTGCCAGGATTGAGATTCATAGAATCATGTGTTCATAGATGCGTACCAGGCAAATAGACATGGATCCATAACAAGCCTTGTCCATGGGAGTAGCCTGGCATCATGCAACCTGATATTTTTTCCCAGTGTGTCTATTGACCATTGTCACTTGAGTAATGGCCATGGTGACAGCTAAATTCCCCATCCACTCATCCAAATTTCACTTATAGAGGGCCAGTGAGGTGCTCTGACATGTATACAACATATATTGCATTACATGTCAACTCGCTCGGTTATGTACCTGTCCCCCAGCATGTTCTGCTGATTGTGGCAATGAGGTTGAGGTATCCATGGCATGTGGTGCATACAGATCAGGGTTTCACTAGATATGGCATTCCTAACACAGCTAGCCACACATGGCATTGTCAGTCAAGAATGGATTGCCTGTAAGTAGCCAATATGTGGTCAAAAATACTTGGAAGTATTGCACTCTCTCCATATAGGACAGTTGTTTGCAGGCTAGAGTCCTATTTGTGATGTACACTTGCAGCCTCCACAATTGTTGCAGGTGTCTAGTGAGCTACATGGCAAATGAGTAGCTGCTGGTTGGCTTAATGAGAAAAGAGTAGAGGGATACATTGACCTCTTCCTTACTGGATGGCACACCCTTATTTATGAGATGTGCCACATAGAAGTTATTTCTGGCCACAGTAGCAATGTGGTGGCCATAAGAGAGATCACTGTCAGCCTGTGTTTCCAGGCCTCTCATAAGGATGTCTGTGTCCATTGGACTACCAGCAATGTGTTAATTCATGGTAAACACATTGATTCCATATGGGATTGCGACATATTTCTTTCCATTTAGCCTAAGGCCAGTGTTCCGACAGCAGTCGGATGTCTTAGTAGGGCTTTTATGCGGGATGTCAACATGATATGAGGATGTACACATAACACCCACCTTGCAATTGTCTGTGAACATTGTCAGCCATGGTCCCTTTGTGTTGCTCTGGATGTCAGAGGCATACATGACAAACATGAAGGTACTCATGACCAGATCCTGTGGTACTCCACATGTGACTGGTTGGCAGTCTGATATGGAGTCTGCTATGTTCACACTGTGGGTATCATGCATGAGCCAGTTTGCAACCCATCAAGTGACATAGGGCTTGATGCCTAGATGGCTGTGTTTGTCTATGATTCCTGAGTGGGGAATGGTATCACAGGATTAGAAGACCTGCCTATCTTGTTTTTGTGTCTGTACTGTTACATAGTTATTTCACATGGCACACAGTTTATAGGGCTGAAAAGTGTCCACAGCTACCACTACAGTGGTTGACAACAGTGGGCCCTGTAAAGTGGACATTTGGATGTGTACTGGTTGCAAAAATTTTGCAAAACACCCCCCCCCAATGGATATGGTACACAACAACATACACACACACAAACACACACACACACACACACACACACACACACACACACACACACACACACACACACACACACACACACACACACACACACACACACACACACACACACACACACACACACACACACACACACACACACACACACACACACACACACACACACACATAAACACACACATGCACACACACACAATCACAATTGCCAGTGTTGGGTTTCAAATCCCTATTCATCTAGTTATCAGTAGTATAGCATTATGCAGTTATCACAGGTGGCACAGAGCTCATACTGTGTTGAGTTTCCTAAGTACATGTATAGTAAGTAGCATCATGTACCCTTGTAAGGTATGGAAATGGGTGGTGTAGTGGGTGTGACAGGTTTCATATTAATGACATGCACGAGTGTACACCCTCCCAAGCACAGCTATACACACCAATTCACAGACACAAGTGTGCCAGTACTGTAATTAAGAGTCCTGCCTCTCTAACTACTCATTCCATACTGTTACATAGCTGTTGCACACAGCACAAGGCTTATAGGTCTGCAGAGTGTGCACCGATCTCTCTATGGTTGATGTAAAAAGTGGCCCTCATACAGTGGAATGTAGGACGTGTGCTGGGAATACAATGGCCTACAATTGCAATACTTGGCCAACCAATGGATATATTCCTTACTCAAACACATACACTCAGGATACTGGTATTGCATGCACACACACATGCATGCGCTCGCACACACACACACACACACACACACACACACACACACTTGCCAGGATTGAGATTCATAGAATCACGTGTTCATAGATGTGTACCAGGCAAATGGACATGGAGCCATAACAAGCCTTGTCCATGGGAGTACCCTGGCATCATGCAACCTGACATTTTTTCCCAGTGTGTCTATTGACCATTGCCACTTGAGCACTTGAGTAATGGCTATGGTGACAGCTAAATTCCCCATCCACTCATCCAGATTTCTCTTGAAGAGGGCCAGTGAGGTGCTCTGACATGTATACAACATATATTGCATTACATGTCCACTCACTCGGTTATGTACCTGTCACCCAGCATGTTCTGCTGATTGTGGCAATGAGGTTGAGGTATCCATGGCATGTGGTGCATATGGATCAGGGTTTCACTAGATATGGCATTCCTAACACAGCTAGCCACACATGGCATTGTCAGTCAAGCATGGATTGCCTGTAAGTAGCCAAGATGTGGCCAAGAATACTTGGAGGTATTGCACTCTCTCCATATAGGACAGTTGTTTGCAGGCTAGACTCCTATTTGTGAGGTACACTTGCAGCCTCCACAGTCGTTGCAGGCATCTAGTGAGCTACATGGCAAATGAGTACCTGTTGGTTGGCCTAATGAGAAGAGAGTAGAGGGAGACATTGACCTCTTCCTTACTGGATGACACAACCTTATTTATGAGATGTGCCACATAGAAGTTATTTCTGTCCACAGTAGCAATGTTGTGGCCATAAGAGAGGTCACTGTCAGTCTGTGTTTCCAGGCTTCCTATAAGGATGTCTGTGTCCATTGGATTACCAGCAATGTGATAATTCATGGTAAACACATTGATTCCACATGGGATTATGACATATTTCTTTCCATTCAGCCTATGGCCAGTGTTCTGACAAGAGTCGGATGTCTTAGTGGGGCCTTTATGCAGGATGTCAACATGATATGAAGATGTACACATAGCACCCACCTTGCAGTTGTCTGTGAACACTGTCATCCAGGATCCTTTTATATTGTTCTGGATGTCAGAGGCATTCATAACAAACATGAGGGGAGCCATGACCAGATCCTGTGGTACTTTACATTTGACTGGATGGTAATTTGACATGGAGTCTGCTCTGTTCACACTGTGGGTCCCATGCATGAGCTAGTTTGCAACCCACCAAGTGGCAAAGGGGTTGATGCCTAGATGGCTGTGTTTGTCTATGATTCCTGTGTGGGGAATGGTATCACAGGATTAAAAGACTCACCTATCTTGTTTTTTTGTCTGTACTGTTCCATAGCTATTTCACATGGCACACAGTTTATAGGGCTGCAAAGTGTCCACAGCTACCACTACAGTGTTTGACAACACTGGGCCCTGTGCAGTGGACATCTGGATGTGTACTGATTGAAAAAATTTTGCAAAACACCCCCCCGATGGATATGGTACGCAACAAAATACACCCACATACACACACACACACACACACACACACACACACACACACACACACACACACACACACACACACGCACACACACACACACACACACACACACACACACACACACACACACACACACACACACACACGCACCAGAAGTGAGATTAGAACTCCTACCTATCTATCTATGTCTACTATAGTGTTACTCCATTATCAGACATGCAGGGTAAGGTGAAGTGTAAGGGGTGGTACACAACTCAAAAGGGTATAACCCACACAGTACATGACTCTCACACAAACACTTGCAGTACTGGCATTAGAACTCATGCATATCTAGTTATTTCTATTATAGTGTTATGCAGTTACCAGACACACCATGGAGCTTATACAAGTTCACCTACTCAAAAGGTACTTCTAAGGTGTATGACATCAACAGCACTATTAAGTTAGGGTGAGGGGAAGTATAAAGGGTGATACACAACTCAAAATGGTATAACCCACACAGTATATGATTCTCACACACAAACAGTTGGTAGCACAGGGATTAGAACTCATGCTTGTCTAGTTATTTTTACAATAGTATTACACAGTTACCACATGTGCTACCGAGCTTACTGGACAAAGGTGATGATAACTGCACAGCTGAGGTAAAGTATTACAGGTGGAAGAAAGTCTGCCTTCAGTTTTTCCCTTACATCTTGCTAGTTCATTCTGTCTTGCACTTAATAGCACAATAGTTTTGCACTTCAAGAGGTTATTGTATCAATAAGTGCAGCATACCTGGGAACCATCAGCAGTACATGTTTCTCACAGAATTAGCCCCAGTACTTAATAATTATGACCAACCCTCCTGGCATGATTGAACTGCAGTTTTCGGTTTTCTATCCTTTTGCCCATTAAACTGGTGCACTTGTCCATTCTGAGGCACTGTTGCAACTGCCTCATGTACACAGACAACTCTCTGTTCTAAATTCCAAACACTCAGACCTGTGAGTGTTACCCCTATTTCACCAAATGTGGAAATATGCACTCTCCAGTGAAGACTGCACTAGCTGGTCAAGAGGATAAGGTCAACACCTGCACCACACCATGTGGAACACATAGCTCAACACAACACCCACTATGACAGCTCTGACATACACTGAAAAAACATATGAAAGTAAGGCACTGCACACAGCCTACCTTGATCTGGCTAAGGCTTTTGATACCATTCCCCAATCTGGAATTATTGCTAAACCCATCAAACTAGGCATCAACCCCTATATCAGTGGGTTGGTTGCAAATTGGTTCACAGAACACACAGTGTGACAGTGGCAAAATCCAAGTCATATGTATCGACATCTTCAGGACTGCTAATGTAGTGCAATGAAAAGTGCACTGGGTGAGAAGATCAGTTCATTCCTAGTTCCTACTGATATTTCTCTAAGCATATGAGCATGCCCAGTGTGACCTTCTATAGTACATTTGGGTCTTCATTCCAGGAATCGTTGTACTCCAGGCTGGTTTGTTTTGTGCTACAGCCATACCTCTTGACTTGTTGGTGCAGGATATCTGGAAACAGCCTATCAAAATGGGGGAACAATGGGCCATACGGTGATTGGGACTATTTCTCTCAGTAAAGTATGGGTTGCTAGGGTTACAGGGCTTATTTTAGCAGACATCTGACATATATGCTGTTTGACACTGTCATGTATTGTTTCAGTACCTCATGACATACCTCCTCAGATCATCAGAGTGTTTTACCAGAATAATACAGGGTGGATGATGTACACACCAACATTATGGGCCAAATGCTATGCATTCTTGCACAATCCAGCCTGTTGAGAGGTGTGCCTACAAATAATTGACTGCTGGAGCTGTGGAAACAGTTCAACACCTTGGTGATATATTACAATTGTGGAATCTCTGTGCATTTCTCTTCTGGCCTGGTCTGATTTCCAGTCCACAGTTGGGTAATATACGTCAGACAGGATCAGGCTGATAGGCAGACTCCAGATAGATTTGTAGGGGATAATATATGGGGAAGGGGGTATCCTAGGTCAGATATGTTTGCCTATAGCTACCAGTGCTTTGCATAGAGGTCTGCTCAAAGGTTGACTACACTTGGAGGATCTTGTGTGTGTCAGACTGTTTGAACAGCCTGGAGGTGTGTGTCTGACATATATGAAAGGCCCACCTCATTTTGCTTGGCTGGCCACATTTTGGGGTCAGGATGTTGCATAGGATGTGTGATCAGGGAAGGGCATATTACTCCCCATGGCTGTGGGCCAGGGTTCTGTGGGTGCAGACATGTCACCATCTTCAAGGGTTAGGACTGCCTGCAATGAGTGTATTTCCATGTTTAGACTCCTAGCCCTGCCTGTCGACTTTTCAGAGTATCACAGAATGTCCAAATTCATGACACATATATCTTGGTTATGCAAATGTGTAGTTTTCAAGGAAAAGTGTTTTGCAAGTCACTCAGGTTTGAAGGCAGATATTACTGACATTTGACATTGCAGTTTCTGACTTCATGCAAATCAGACAGTCCATGCTACTACAATAATTCCTTCAACTTTATTACATTATTAGAGCAGTATTTCAAAGATGTCCTTCACTTTGGATATTTTTCATCCCATTATGCATGGCTTTGTCCAGATTTCTGGCTCTCTGACACAGGCAGGTTTTCTCCTAGCAGTTAGCAGCATGGCCTTTCTTTGCCTTTTTAGATTGTGTTATGTTGCTGTTATGGACCCCATGAACTCCCTAACAGGGCACTGTGGGTGAGGCATGGGAATTTGCCACAGGCCTATAGGCCAGGTGTGACAGATGCAGGACATCTTTAGAAAGGCAGTGCGTCTGATATGTTCCCAGGCTGCCAGCAGTGGACAACCCTGGGATGGCACCAGTAAGTTGACTGTGGGTGTTACTGGTAATTGCTTAATGTTTGTGTTAAGCCATCACTCTAGTTGATGGCTGGATGTTGCTTAAGGCTAGAGACATGTTCTTGCATTTCTATGGGACTACGGGGGCGGGGGTGAAATATCACTACACAATACACATTTGAAGAGACTGTGCTGATATTTGCTTAACATTTTTATCCCATTTAGCATAGTGTTGTGCCCTATCTTTCAGACTGCAGGCATAACAGTATCAACCACAGGCCAGATTATTTTGGCATAGACATTTATAGTTTCATCCGTCTTACCCTTCAAAGCCATAATGCCACTGCCAGAGCTGCTGTGATGTCACTGTGTAAAAGTCTGTTGGTGGGGATTTCATGGATGTCACCATGTGGGGGCCTTAGCCAGGCATTTCTGTATGGTTTTCTGTATCTAATCTGCTGGCCGAGGCTGGGGTTGGGTATGGGAGCCCCACTTTGACATCCATGCATGTGACCTATGACCCCCCAGTTATATGGCTCACCACATATACTGCAGTGGTATTTGTCAACTAGGGTAGTACTGTATGGTGTGGGTAGGCCAGTACTGGGAATACACTTCCTGATGTCCCACAGAGCTGTCAGTTGTCTGCTGCTATCCCAGTAAGCCACCCCATTCCCATGCATGCTTGAATCAATACCATAGATATGCTATCAGAACATTCCACTCCATTCATTAATTTTGTTAAGGAGACTGATTTGTTTTGTTCCTGAGGCTATTGTGAGGATGGTGCTGAGGGATGACTATTTCAGATGCACACAGTACACTGCCTATACATGATAGGGCATAAGTGGTGTGTTGTTTGGCATCCATTTTACTGGTTTTGTGAGTCAGAGAGAGAGATCAGTCCCTTGGGACCTACAGTGTCAGTGTATGTGCTGTGCATTGCCTCTTTGCCAAGGATAGGGCATACTGGGCATGCCTCCATCTGCCTACAGGGGCAGCCTCAGGATGTTCCTCTTCCGAGTCCCTCTGTGCTGCTGTTTCCATAGGATCATATTGTGTAGCATGGCACATAATATGAACATGTGTGCACATGTGGCTGGAGAGTACTGCAAGGCTCCACCGGATATGTCAAGGCAGCGGAACCATGACTTGAGCATCCCAAACACATGCTCTATAATGATCCTGGTTTTTGCATGTGCCTCATTATAGCATTCTTATGTGGGTGCGTGTGCATTTCTGATGGGTGGCATCATCCATGGCTACAGTGAGTAGCCAGCATCCCCCACCAGATGGCCATATGGGATGTCCCCACTGGCAAATGCCTGGTACAGCTGTGATGAATGCCAGACAATGCCAGTTGTGATAGCTTCTAGGGCTGCCAGCACACACAATCATGATTATGCCCTGGGCATCACACACAACCTGGCAGTTGATGGAGTGGAACCTCTTGCAGTTTAGGTAGACCCTACCCTGGTCACTGGCTGGTGCTTTGATGTGGATTTGTGTGCAGTCTATGGCACCCAGTACCTCCAAGTATGCTGCTACATGATGGAAGAGATGCATATTGCTGGTCCTCTCCTCACAGGTGCTGGGAAAATAAATGTGCTCAGTGGCATGGCATCCAGGAACTGGTGGAGTATTTTGGATGCAGATGCCTGTGAGATCTCCATGGTATCCCCAGTTGGTCTTTGGAAAGTACCTGTAACTAGTATTCTTAAGGCTACACATACCTTGGTATCCACTGGGATGGGCTCCCATCTGTTGGTTCTTTGTCTGAGGCGTGGCCAGCACAGCTGAACAAGTTTCTGAAGTTTGTCTCTGTCCACCCTGTAGCGCTCTACTATCTCCAGATCATGTAGCCCCTGGTAAGTTACCCTGGGTCCGAACACTCTTCTCCTCCTCCATTGTCTGAGTTGGTTGTCAGTATTATCCTCCTCACCACCCTCAGTCTCTAACACATACTGATAAATCAAAGCAACAGCAGCCACTAACATGCTTTGTTAGTTTTGTCAGTTTAAAATTTACCTGAATGTGTACACCAGTGGTGTAGAGTTTGTGGGAAAAAACAGACTGAGAGGTATTTACATAGTTTATAGCAGTGTGCTAGGCTGCTATCTGTGTAATTAGCTGATTCTGATACATTCCACCTGCCAGCTATGGTTGTTCTCCTTAATTGCCTTCCTTCTGCAATTTTCCCTTCCCATTTCCTCCCAGTTTAAGCCGTGATACGCGCCACACATTTCTGGTGCTCAAATGTAAAGAGTTCTGCTATCCCCTGTGTTTTTTTTTTTTTTTGTTCTAGGCTCAGTGCATGCCATGCACACCCGTTTAGCTAAAGTAAACACTTTTAAGCAGAACTGGCCCTCCTTGGACGTGCTCTGCATTTCATGGAATAGGAAAATACAGCCTCAGTCACACCCCCTTTCTTAGCTGTGCTTAGCTAAGGGCAAACATGGGCCACTGAGATCCAATGGGCTTACAGAAATCATGACACATCTCTTTTTCATGTTAGCTGCTCCTCCTGTCTACACCATGGTGTTGGAGCACCTACATAGTTAGGTGCAGTTTGACATTTAGAAGACATTTGTGATTCAGTATAAATCCCCTCATTTGCATACACCACTGCCTTACTCCTGAGTTACTACACTTACACTGAGCCTTTTCCCTAAGCAACCACTATCCCCTGGTATTGTTTTCCTTCTGCATACCATTGACTATGATGGCAAAACGCAGATTTCTCTCAAAATCCCCCCCCCCTTTTTTTATTTCCAGCGCAATCCAAATTGCGCGCCGCTGTCCTATGCTTAAATGGCCAAGATCAGCCAAAAAAAAAAGTTTAATTTTAAAAAAATCGAAATGATTTTTCATGACTATGGCCATATATTTGGCCATCGGCATGCCTAATAAATGGAATACATGCTTTATTTGAGGCTGTTATTCCTCCATTTTCTTATTTGCAGAAATGTATTCAGCTAGTAACTACATATATTTCTGCATGTTACACTATTTCTGCATGAACACCTGCCTGCTTGCTGAATCACTAATTCACCTCTTTTGAATGGTTTTCACCAGCAAATGAAAAAATTAGCATAAGGCAGTGGTGTTCATGCAGGAATAGTGTAGGAGCACTCGTGCATGTCCCAGGAGCTTTATACTTAATTGCTCAGCGGACATATTGCATGCAGCAGCTCCTGCACTATTCTTGCACATCGTGCAGGTCTTAATGAATCATGGGGTTAGTGTGAATGTATCTTGTATATTCTGATGATGTCCAAGTTATAATCTGACAAAAGTATTCAATATTTATTCAATAAATTGTTTTTTGGTTCTGTGAGTCTGTTCGATCCATTAATGTGTAGTGTATCTTACGTTCTAGTTTATTGTTTGTGCAGTGACCAAGTTCTTGTTTAGAAATCCCACACTGTACACAACAAAAGTTTCTCACAGTGTTTTCCAAGATTGCTTACAGAGAGGATGCCTTTTGATACATTGTACTCTAAACAAGTAATATATCTATTTACAAAAGTCTCAATGACCTCAGAGATATAAGGGGTATACAAGTCAATTAACATTTGTCTTATTAATGTATTTTTCCTCAAAAAAGTGGACAAATGATAATTCTGAACCAACATAGTTAGAAAGTAGCATAGGGCTACTAGCCTCCCATCTGAGTGGCTCTAAAATGTTTCCAGAGACCAGCTACAGCCATCATGGATCCACCTTACCCTTTTGGAGTCATCAGTCTGATTTTGAAAATACAATTCCTGTAAAGAAACAGGTATATTAGTGTCTTTCAGCTGCTGCAAAGATAAAGCCTGAACAGGATAAGGCATTTTAGGTTGTCTAGCTGCTATATCTGCAAAACTATTGCCTTTTGAAATATATAAATCAGTCTCACATGCACCACACTTGACCACGGCTGTTTCCTTGGGCAGCAAATGTCCATTTAATAGTTCATGAACCAAAACAGTTTTAAATAATTGTCCCTGATGATGTCAGGTACTCTTTTACTCAAGAAAGGGTCCTAAAATCATGAACTACTCCATAAGCATAACTTAAGTGTGTAAAAATTGTTACTTTTTTGTCCTTTGCTAATTTAAATGCTTCATTTGGCTACTTAAGCAGACACATTTCTGTTTAACTGTCCATTTAGAAGTTTTTTTTTTGTTCTCTGTACACTTGGAAAATGCTGACATTAATGTGACATCTTGGCTTCAAACAAAGGACTTATCAGCAAATAGAAGCAATTCGGAATTTGGTAATGGGGTACAGTATCTTTTAAATCTGATTTAGGAGGAAGCCCATGGTTAACTACAAATGCACAATCATGTGGTTCTCCTTTATCCACTGTAGGAATTAAAGAAATCGGGTTAAAAGTGAACATTTAATGACCTGAAAGAAGGGTTATTAAGAAAAGATCATTCATATTTAGACAATCATATAGCAGGTAAATATTGAGTTTTGATTTTCAGTAATAGTGCTTCTACAGAATGTAGAACTAGCAGAAATGTCTCATGCTGAGAGTTGGGGCAGTTGCCATTTCTACTATTCGCACTGTCATCTTCACCTCCCTAAGGCAATGGGAGAAGGCTGCAGCAATAAGACTAAGATTTGTATTGAAATAAGCAGCAAGTCTAAAACCATAATTTCTATGTTGTGTTAATAATGCTAATGCTAATAATTAGCATTATTACTTTCACAACAAAACAGAAAAAAATCTCTTCGAATAATTATGTAACCCAAGAGCATAAAGGTTAGAAAGTAAACTTTGTAGTTGGTCAAAAGCTTGTTCATGATGTTCTTGCCAGGGCAAGGGCTTAGGGGTGTCTTTTTTTTTATTCTAATAATGGTTTTACTACTCCTGCATAATTAGAAATCGACTGTCAGCAGTAACGTGTCAGTTCTCAAAAGGCCCGTAACTGTTTTAACTTTATGCTACAGCTTAAACAGCAGTAATGCGTGAAGGTAAGATTTGTTGATAGCCTCCTGAAATGAAATGTCCTAAATATTAGACTTCTGGTTTTCACAGCTGCAACTTTGTCTTATTAACCTTAAGCCCTAGTTCTGCTAGTTTTGTTAAAAGAAAAATAATGCCTTGTCTACAGATAGGATAAGAACTGGAAACTAAAAGCAGATTGTCTGCATTCTGTATTAAGGTAGACCCACAAGGACACTGGATTTTATCTAACGGTATTTTCCTTTCTCTAGAAAAATTAGTAGGAGATTCTATAAATCCTTGAGGTAATCTTGTCCATGTATATCATTATTATTTGTATGTAAAGGCAAACAGAGTTGTTGTCTGGGTATACAGGAATAGAGAAGAAAGCACAGGAAATAGCTATCACTGAAAAGATGGTCGCTGCTGGCATAATATAACTTGATATTGTAGCCTAGTTAGTCATTATACAAAAAATTGGCACTACTGTAGGACTAAGTGTTCTTAAGACTTGGCACACAATTATAAGTGCTCTTGCCTGGTTTCTTAGCTGTCAAAATAGGTGTATTTCATAAGGTTCTAGTTAGGACAAATATTCCCTGCTGAAGTAGTGCAGAAATGAGAAGTTCAATTCCTATTTCCACCTCAGTTGATAATGGATACTGAACTACCATGGGTAGAGGCTAATCAGGTTTTTAAATAACATTAACAGGTTTTGCATCTTTTATGAGTGCCTCCTTGTAATGGGTAGTCCACAGACGTAGAGGCATGGGTTGTAGTCCCTCCAATTTAGTCATAGTATAGATCTGTTCTAATCTAAGCACTGTGAAAAGTGCATCTTCATCTGCACAAAAAAGAGCTAAATACAGACCAAAAGGTAAAAACTCATGTAAGATGTCTAGAGAAAACTTCATCTGGAGTACAAAATACATTAGTATTTCATACAATAAAAGCATGTTGATCTTTTAATGGACCTATCTAAATGGGAACAGGTTTCATCTCTGGATAATCCAAAGGATCCTTAGAGTCCGACTCCAACCCCAAACAGATTTTGTGGAGAGTGGGTGGTGTTTTGCATTTCATGAGGTAATTGTTGATTGAGTCACTCCTGTGTCAGCAAGAAATGGAAGAGTGGAATTACATACATTAACATTATCAAAGGGAGCTTCTTGATCTACTGGTTCCAAAGGAAATAGCTGTGTCTTCTGTTCTTGGCTATCCTAATGATCTTTCTGCCACTGTGTTGGCTACCAAGTGGTACTCCAAGCTGGAGGCTGTCTTTCTGCTTGCTGCTGTGCTAGAACATTTGTTGAACTGAAAGATGACCAGCTTGCTAAAGGAAAGGATACTCATTATGCTTGTGATGAAACCAATTAGTGCTAGCTATGCCAGAGAGAGTAGGACTGTGCATGTGTAACATATACCAGCATAACTAGCTGCAGTTTTGTAAAGAAGTGTACGTTATTTGAACATGAAACTGATGTGTACAGAGGCTTGTGTTAAAAATGTATTTGTAAAGTTGCTTGTATTAAAAGTGCATCACAAGTAAGTCCTGTTGAACAGAAAATAAATATATATGTATGTCAGACTGCATTGTAACTGATGAAATGTACATATTTTAACAGAAGATATTGGAAGGGAAGGGCTTAAGCTCAGCCCAGCTAACCTTAAGAGAAAGTAGCCTGAAATTCAATGACTTAGGCCATAAAGATTTTATCTCACAGACCTGAATACAGCCAGAGGCACAATGTCTAGACTGGGATCCTGCTCTTATTATCCTTAGTGGTGAACTAATTGCTATCCTGGGGTGCCAGAGAATGGCTGGTTAGTCTCTGCAAGAAGGATGAAAGGGTTGGAATTGTTTTACAGTTTCCAGATGCTATATTAAGGATTAGCTAAAGTTCTATTCATCATTTGTGACACAGCTGTGCCAAATCCTGGCTCAATTTCTAGTGAGGGGGTAGTGTGGGAACTACAGACTCAGGTCACCAGATGTGATATCAATCTGTAGCCAGCACTGAAATTGTATTTAGATACAGTGAGAGATGGGATAGTGGCACTCAGCACTCTATTTTGCAACTGATAAGACCACTCACCTACTTACTCTTGCCTTACTTTAGTAAGTAACTTAACTAGAATACAGAAATTCTTCAGTCAGTTAGGAAAATATAGTGAGATTAGCTAAAAGTTATGTTTTCTGTATCTGTCTGAGTCTTTCCATCTGTATTATTTTTATGTATCCTGTGAATTGAAACTCTGGTGTTTATTGTGACTAGATATTCACTATTTTCATGTTATTATTATTTATTATTATTAAATATATCTACAGATTTCATTGTAACTGGTCTTTTAGAAAATATTTTAACTCTTTGGAACACTTGCATTTATTTAGTGCCAACGTAGCATCATGCTACCATTTGTATAAGTCCTAATTTTACTGAGAGTAACCAGGTATCCTGGTAAGAGCCTTAAAGTAGCTTGTGGCAATGAATCTACCATATAGTCATGGTGGAGGTGGCACAGTGGGTAAATCTGTGCCAGCCTTTCACAGGTGTATGTGTGTGTGTGTGTGTGTGTGTGTGTGTGTGTGTGTGTGTGTGTGTGTGTGTGTGTGTGTGTGTGTTTGTGTGTGAAAATCAAATTTCAAAGAGTGTGTGAGTCAACTACTTGGAAAAGGGACACAGAGAACTGATATCTGCACATAGAAAGGTGAAGCCTTAATTGGGGCCTGGAAAAGAAGTCCAGCCCCAGGAATGGAGTGTGCTCCCTGTGTGTTCTTAAGGGAAATTGTGCTTGGTGGAGATAACCGCATCGGAAAATAGTGTGTGTGTCTATTTTTTTCCCAGTGAATGTTCCCCACCAGTGTCAATGGTGAGGATTGAGGCTCCTTGATCATTGGACTAGAGGAGGGTCATCACAATGCTAATGTCCACTCTGACCACCTTTAAAGCTTGGGCTAATATTTGTGTCACCCTGCTGGGTTTTTGGTGAAGTAGAGGGAAATATTTTCCGGGTATTGTCCTGGAGCTTACTGTGGAAAGAATCTAAATCTTCCTCTACCTCCATGATTTCTCCACCCCAGCCCTCTTCCTCTTGCATCAGTACTAAATTGTTAAAGTTGAACATCTACTAATTTCTTTTTAAGATCCGTTTTCTCTATGACTATTCTGTCTGCCACATATTGTGCTAGATTAACAATTTCATGAATACCTACACTGGGCCAGTTTAAACAAACCTTCTTAATCTGTTCTTGTATTGATGGTAATAAGCATTCTACAATGCTGTTGACAGTCCACTGGTTGGCAGCCTTCTGTAGGGTCTGGCTGCCCTGAAAAAACTTTGAATGCGTCTATCATGGCTGGAGATATGCATCAATAGATTTGATCTCCTTCTGTACAGATGTTTTAATTATTTCCCAATTCGGAGATGTTGGAATGCATGCTGTAGTGACTGCTTTCTCTGTATTGTCTCTTGCTGTTAGAAATCCTCTGTCTGTTTGTTTTGAAATCCTGTCGCGTATAGCTGATATTGTCTATATTTTGTTTAAAACTATCTAGAGGAGTAGAAACTTTTAAAACTGTTCACAAGTAAGGTTTTGTAACTGTATATATCCGTCTAGAATTTTAGCATATTTAGCTGAGCATGTTTCAATAGGAAGGAGGGAATCTTCAATGGTCTGAAATCTGCTGTGATTCACAGCTGTACTACTCTTATAGTAGTCTCATCATCACCATTCTGAGTCACTACCAGATTAGGTACTTCTTTCAAGAGATGAATCTCAGTATTAGATGGTGTGCTAGTGGTGGGCATGACGTCGTCATCAGAGGATGATTCACAAGTTGATGCATCTTTGAGGTTTTGCTTGGGAGATGGTTTCCAGCTATATTCTTCTCCATCAATGATTATTGGAAACTGTGTGACTAGCTTATTAAACTTCTTTAAAGTACTCAACTTAGAAGGGGCATGTTTATTATGAAATTATTTTAACTTGTCTATATGTTTTGTTTCAGATGCATGCTTGTATTTTGAATATAACTGTCCACCCTCTAGTGTTGTAAACTTCAGGATGGACAGAAGTACTGGAATTGACTTGGAAAATATCAATAGAAAATAATAGAGGGGATATCTGCAAATCATCCCCCTACCTTCTTTCCCAGAAAGGGAAGGCTGTCCACTTCATATGAAGCAGAATGGTCATATGGAAGAGAAGGATGGCTAAAGAAATCAGACCCCAGTCATCATCAGATGAATCAATTTAAGTTACTTTTAAATTTTCTAGTTGTTTTAAAACCCAGGCACCACACACTTTATCTTCTGCACATTTCTGTAATGTATTTCCTGTTCTATTAGCTGCCTGCACCTGTGTTTTTAATTTAGATGAATTATATTTTAGAGTTCTAGCTATTGATTCATTTTCTTTATTTTCAGAATCTTCTTGCCAGTCATTAAAATCTGACGAACAAGAAGCAGGTACTTTATTTTCTTTCGGATTAATTTTTTTTTTAAGACTTTCTAAAATTGCCTTATCAAAATTTCCAACTACAGGAAACTGCAATGCACTATCAGTTTTTTGTGAGTTCATACTACTTTACCAAATAATTGCAACTGTCTCATCTGTATTTGTTAAATGTATGCATACCGGGAATCCCAAGCTCAGGCTCTTTTTGTACACTCACACTTCTACCCATTGTTATTTCATTACAATGGAAATATTACCCACTCACATACATTAAAACCTCTCTCATACAGTATACAATGATATACAGCTATGATTAAAAACTCACTTTCATTCTTGTATATATGACTAGACCCACTATAATGCAAACATAATTTTTTGTAATTAAAACCCACTCTCATATAAAATGTTATGTACTGTGACCTGCTTTCATACAATTTTATCTTGCTCTCATACAAAATCAATACTCTATTGCAAAGATCATGTAACATAAGCTTAAGTGTAGAGACTTTAAACTCTGCTGAAGGTGTAAAAATATAGTTGTGTGCTGGCACACCAGAAATGCACCAAATAGAAAACTTGTAGTGAATGAGCCCAAAGGTGATTTCTGATGCAGCAACTCACAGATGGCTTGAAATCCAAGACTTCATGGCACCAAACTTTTAAGGTCAAAAATAACTTCATACAACACAATTTAGCAGAACTGAATATACTCCTTTAATGTAAAGAACACACACATGTGGGAGACTAAGCAATCAATGTCTTAGCTCCCCGAACAAAAAAAAAACTTCATTCTTTTATTTTGAAAATGATTCTAGGCAAAATATTTTGCATCTGTTAAACTACAGCCACCGACCAGTTAAAACTGGGCATTGCTATATTATTCTGCTTAACATGAATCTACAGTCTTCTTATCTGTGCCTTTCCTTACCAGATACAAGTTCTGCTAATACATGTTGGAACATTCTGTGCTGGCAATATTCATGTTAGCAATATCCACGTTGGCAGGAAAAGAAAGCTAAAGACAGGCCCAGCCTTTCAGGATCCATCTTGAAGCATAATGGATTTTAAAAGAAGACAAATATCATGTATACACTAAATATTTTCCTATCTTATACTTCTTCCTTTACAGGTTTATGATAGTTTCAGACTCAGCTAACAGAGATGTAGAGTGTCCTTAGTAACCACATGGATGCTATTCAAGACACTATTAGAAACAGAGTAGTTACAACTCTGGGAGAAATGGCAGATGCCAGGCTCAGTTTTATGCAAGACACACTCTGAGACTAACAGGATCAGACCAGATGTAGGAATATATAAGTTGCATTAATGAGGGGAAGAAAGGGTGAGACAGCGATTCATTTCTGCACTACTTGTTAGCAGAACGACCCTCCCTTCCATTACAGGAAGAGAAAATGATTATGTAGGCACATAGAACTGAATGGATAGTCAGACACCAGTGAACCCCACAACAGACCATATGATTTAAAACTTTTAAGGTAAAGGTGATACGCCTCATCTCATTGTGGTGCCCTGGAGCAAAATGGATGTGTGGAACAGGTAGAGTCTTCATTGCTCAGGACTACCCTGTGGGTATGAGGAAAAAACAAGCTACATTTTTGCAACTGGCCAGCTGGCTACACAAGGGCATCAAAGTGAGGTTCCAGTGTCCTGCAACTTGTAAACTTTTCCTGTGATGAGGTCCTAAGACTACTACTTATCTGAAGGAGGCATTTTGTTGGTTGGAGGATAAAGACCAGCATTCCATCCCAGTGCATGTCCATACTTAGAATAGGAGAAGGATTGTACAGTTCAAACTGGGAGTTGTAATCCAACAGAACTGAGTTGAGGATGATGGGTTTGTGTTTTGAAAACATACAAAATGTTAAAGGCATGCTTTGAGTTATCACAACAGGCAAGAAGGGATTGTGAGAGCTTGAGAAGGGAAATAATGAGTGCTACAAGATGGAAGGACAGTCTTAGGGAAGCCTAACCATCATGACTGGTTACTAAAGATTCTTAGTTTCATCGGTAGCAATTTTTATGGGTAGAGTGTTTTGCTCCCTGGAGTGTTAAACTGTGCTAAAAGTAAGTGGTTGATGACAATATGCTGGGAAGCAGAGATTCCCATTAAAGGAGAAGAGTCACATGACTCACTGGGCTGTGACTATGCCTAGGTAAGATGAGCAATGCCAGGGCATGATTTTAAAATACTAACAATGTAAACAGTAGAC
>NC_056732.1:883952805-884075305 GCF_019279795.1 Protopterus annectens
ACGTAAATTGAATTTAAATATTATGTTTCAGAATAATACCAAAAACAAACAAATAACTGAGGGGGACAGTAACTTGTTAAAACCTAAAAGTACGTTTGTTCCATACATGAACCCTGTGGTTGAACTTTTCGAAAAACAAGTACAAAGAGATCTTTATAAATTGACTGACACAGTGAAGAATATTAAAATGAGGGACAACATGTCCAAGGATGAGAGAAAAGAGTTACATAATTTGAGAAAAAATAAAAACATACGTATTATGAAGCCTAGGGGGGATTGTTATTTATGACCAAATGGAATACATGTCCAAAATACACTCCATTCTCACAGAGACAGGCAATTATACTATGGTATCATTGAATGAAATAAATATTGCCTACCAGAGGATCGGTTCATATTTGGAGGAATTTTGGATTGACAATCGAATAAATAACGATTTATACAACTTCTTAAAAGTGTCATACCCCATAACAGCGACCTTGGTAGGTATACCAAAAATACACAAAGATTTAGCCAACCCTCCATTTAGGCCCATTGTGTCAGGCACTAAGTCTAAGACATTTCCATTAGGCAAATTAGTTGATGTTTGGTTAAAAGACATATACAAAAGTATTCCACATCTACTGAAAGATTCCTGGGATTTTTTAAGAAAATTCCCAACAGTTATTGACACCAGTGAGTTGTACTATGTGACTATAGATGTCATCGATTTATTCTCATGTATACCTAGTGTACAAGGTTTACAAATGTTTTGTGAGAGTATTAGAAAATACACTAATTTTGATTGGGACAAAACATGTCTCATCATGGACTGTATGTCATTAGTGTTGGAGAACAATTTTATATCGTTTGAAGGAGAGTACTTCAAACAAAGTAAGGGAGTGGCAATGGGGTCAGCTAGTGCCCCCATTTATGCTAACCTTGTCATGTTGTATTGGGAGGAAGAAATACTATTCAAGAGTGAACATTTTTCACACATCTCCCATTACACGAGATTTTTGGACGACATCTACATCCTATGGAAAGGGAATATGGATGAATTAAACAGTTTTATGACCTTTATAAACAATAGTAGTGATTTTTTGAAATTTACATATGAAACTAGCAAGGAAGGTTTACCTTATTTAGATACTATTGTTTCGAATGATGAAAAAGGTTTTAAATCCAACATTTACAGGAAGAATACATTCTCCAACGACTACTTACAATATGATAGTAACCACCCCAGAAAGATGTTGCGCAATATTTTCAAGGGGCAACTAATTAGAGCGGCCAGAATGACATCCAGATATGAAGATATGATTTTAGAGTTTGAACATATTACTAAAATGTTTATAGAGAGGAAATATAATAGAACTATGTTACAGGAAGTCCAACAGTATGTGACATCTCAGAGGGAAATCAAATATCATCCGATTTTAGGAGTTGGTCTTCCTGTAGTCAATGAGACAGCCTCAAATTCCACAGGCAAATACAAAATGGCTTGCATTTTGCCATACACACCATTTGTCAACATGGTGAAGGAAATTTTGTACAAACATTGGGGTATTTTTACCACTAATCCTGAGCTATCACGTATACTAGGAGAGAAACCACTTATTGTTTACAAAATGTCACATAATCTGAAAAGAATTCTTGAAACTGGGAACACTATGAATAGCAGGGGCGGAAGAAGTGAAATACATACATCTACCAAAAAATGTGGCAATTGCAATCAGTGTAGATTTATTATGACTTATACAGAAATTGTATTAGGCAATAGTAATAAGACAACAATCAGATGTGTGAAGGGGAACTGTAACACGAAGAATGTGGTTTATATTGCCAAATGTGAAATGTGTCCTGCATACTATGTTTGGAAGACTGAGAGGGCTTTCAAAAAAAGAATATACGATCATTCATACTGTATTAGAAAAAAAGATCGTAATAATGCTTTGTACAGGCATGTTGAAAGCAATGGTGACCAACACAGTTTTAAATTTGCTATTATTGAACACATTAAATCTGATTGGAAGGGGGGTAACATCAAGGGTCAATTAAGTTATAAAGAGATTTGGTGGCAGCTATACACAGATGCTGCCACAATACCAGGACTAAACGACACTATTGCTATTAAGCCTTTATTATTTTGACAAACATTTAAGTCATACCATCTTTATGTAGCAATTTTTTAAAATTTTTTAATTTTTTAATTTTCAACTTTTAATATTCTTCTACATACAGTGGTTCACAAACATAACGGTTTTTTAAAATTTTTTAAAATTTATAAAATATTGAGGTTTATTTAAAGTATTTATATATGTACATATTTTTTTAAATTTATTATTAATACAATTATGCACCATTAATTAAGTTGAACATTATCAATACATATTACATGAACATATTATTATTATATATAAAAAATTTTTTCAAATAATACAATAATGTAGTTAGTTCACATTAAACTTAACTACGTGAAGTGAACGGATTTTAAGCTTAACATAAATTTTTAAGCAACATAGGAATTGATTTATTTGCACAGTAGTATATATACAAGTTTGCACATTATTTTACCACAAAAAAATGAATTCATCATATTCTGAGTTTTTATATTCTGAGTTCTAACATCTATTACAACTGTTTTATATATTCTGAGTTTTAACATTTATTTCTAACATTCTTTCACAACTAATATTTTGTAATAAGCATTCACACACACTACACATCTAAAGTTTCAATTCACTAGTCCATGTATGTATTTATTTTTGTAACAATTGATCAGATTGAGTTTAAATGTGAGGAATTTTTAAACATTAGAGTAATGTATATTAAATGTATTCTAGATGAATTAGTCATTTTAAAATGAATTAGTTATATGGTACATTGTTCATTTATTTAAATCTAATGTTAGCATATTGTATGCATTTGGAGGAGGTATAGTGGAGTATGCTTGAAAAAGTCATTCTATTTACAATTCATATGAATTAATAGGCACAGTGGCACTTTAAACACAAGTATTGTCAGACAAGATTGGCGCCAAAAAGTTTATTTAAAATGGCGTATTCAGTAATGTGAATGAGTTCTGAAGAAGCCTATGATGTAAAGGTGAAAGCGCTTAACTCACATGATATTTTTGTATTGCATTTTTATGCACTATTGTTTCTAATAAACGTTCTAGTGGTCGTACAATACTGTGTTCCCTCATCTGTTGAGAGAGAAGACAGCACAGCAATGTGAACATGTGTAGACATGAAAATATGTTTACCTACGGGCAAACTAGGTCTTCAAGATAGTGAGGAAGGCCACAATGACTACCACAGTTTAATATAAAGTAGTATATACAGTTCTAACACATTATATTTTATTTATTGCATTTGTTTACCGGGAAAGTCCACTGAGCCTAAAAGAGCCCATTTTCGGTGGAGACCCAGGTTGAAAAGCTCCGACAAGAACATAGATGGCAGAAAAAAAATTTAACTTATTAACTGGTACAGAAGTAGAAACAGTTTTACACATAGTGGTTACAGTAATGTATACATAAGTCAAGAATTTAGTTGGTTTGATTACAGTAACATATACAGAATATATACATAAAAGCAGGAATTTAGTTGGTTGCCAGATGAATTCAGAGTGGTAAAAACTGAGATAAATTAGTCAACATTATTGTGCCAGTATCAACAAGTGATGAAAGAAAAAATAATAATAAATATAGAGAAAGTATCATCAGTCACTAGTAGTAAAAAGCATAGGAATGTATTTATAATATAAGGAGAAGGAAGAGGTTAAGTTATAGAGCAGGTACATAGCCAGGAAGAGTTGAGATGATTTTTCAGTGTTTGTTTGAAGGTGGTGGTGCTGCCCGTGTTTCTTATAGAAGGAGGAAGTGAGTTCCATAGTCTGGCGATGGTGAAGGAGTAGAGCAGTTGACCAACCGGTAAGGTGGGCTTTTCTACTTTTAGAAGTAAAATGGTTTTCAGATCTTAGTTTCCTGCTGGGTTGGTATTTGGGTTCTCTATTACATCCTTGAAGACGCACTTACCCGAATACTTAAACGCCGACACGTCCCCATCGAACCACATAAACATCGATGATTCTGAAGCGCGAAATCCGAAACGTCGAAGCATCATGGGTGGCCCTTCTGTGGTATAGCTCCGTAAGGTAAGTGTGCGATAGTTACAGACCTTACGGTTAGGGTGCGGGTTAAGGTAAGTGCATAGATGGTAATGTATGTGAGATTTAGTGTACGGTTAGATTTAGGGTTTTGTTACGTGTATGTGTGTGGATTATTTATTTTGCTTGGGTATAGCTTGTTAAGGTAAATGTGCGATAGTTAAGGACCTTAGGGTTAGGGTGCTGGTTAAGGTAAGTGAATAGATGGTGGTATTTGCAAGATGTAGTGTAGGGTTAGAAGTAGGGTATAGTTTAGGGTTAGAAATAGGGTATTGGTTGGTGTATGTATGTGTTTGTTTAGTTTGTTTGGGTAGGTAGTATATAGTGGGCGATGGGGTGGGACAAGTATGAAGGTTCGAGGTTTTGAATTTTGCGGTCTAGGGCATTCAGTGTATTTGCGGTTCGCAGAATATGTGTCGGCGTTTTTGTATTCGGTTATTAGGGCTTTTGAGCTTGCAGTATAGACCCTGGTATTTGGCAAGTAGAGTTGAGAGAGCAAGATAGTATGTGGGTCTGTAGATTATTTTGTGTGCTATAGTTAGCTGGGTAAATGAGAGATGGTGGGGGAGTTCCAACCATCCTAATTGTTTCAGTGAGTTACAGTGGTGGGATGAGAATTTGGCCTTGATGGCAAATTTGGCTAATCTGTTGTAACATATATCAAGTTTGGATTTTGTAGAACTTTGGATATTAGTGAGGAGAGGGGCACCATAAAGGAGAGAGAGTAATAAAAATGTACTTGCAAGGTTTTGTCTATCAGAGAGGCTAAGAAAGTGTTGGAGCCTGTACAGCATACCGACCTATTGGTGTGTTTTTTTGATGTACTGTTTATGTGTAGGTCAAAGTTTAGGTTTTCATCTATAATAATGCCTAGTAATTTAGTGTGTGGGATAACTTCTATAGTGGTATTGTCTTGGGCTTGTATACTGAAGAGTTTTTTTATCTAGGGGAGTGTTTTTTTTAGGGGTAAAAATTATTAGTTTAGTTTTTTTTGAATGTAGGGCAAGATGTAGGGCAAGATGATTGCTAAGCATCCAAGATTCAGTAGAGGTGAGGGCATTCTGGGTGATCTGCTGGAGTTCAGAGCTGGAATTTGCAGTGCATATTATTGTAGAGTCATCAGCATACTGGATTATTGAGCATTGTGGGAGAGTGGTGTGAAAGTTGTTAATAAAGATGCTAAATAAGACAGGACCAAGTATGGAGCATTTGTGTACCCCTCTGGAATTATTGAGGAAGGGAGAGTAAGACTGTTGCCATTTGGTAGATTGCTGGCTATTGGAGAGATAGCTATTGAACCATTGTAGGGTAGGTGGGGAAATGTGGAGGGTAGATAGTTTAGAGAGGAGGATAGTGTGGGAAATTGTATCAAAAGCTTTGGTGAGGTTGAGGAAAAGAGAAGCGATTATTTTACCAGAATCCCGTGCCCGGTTAACTGTATCAAGGAAGGAGAGGAGGGCTGTAGTGGTGCTGTGCCCTGGTCTGAAACCATGCTGAGTGGGTGAGAGAATTTGATTTTCAAGCAGGTGGTTGAGGAGTTGGGCATGGATGTATTTTTCCAGTATTTTAGAGAGGGGTGAGAGAATAGTCATGGGTCGAAAGTTTGTGGTGTCTGTGTTGGTGCCGCCTTTGTGGAAGGGGAGAATAAATGCTTTTTTCCAGATGTTTGGGACAAGGAACTCTTTAATTGATCTGTTAATGAGTATGCTGACGGGATAAGCTATAGAGTTTGTGGCTAGCTGCAAATGCTATAGAGTTTGCAGCTAGCTTCAGGAAGTGTGGGGGGTCATAACTCTCAACCTCTTAGAGCAAAAAATCTGGACAAAGCCTAAAATCATGGGTTTGCATTAGCATGAATTTTTTGAAGGATGTGGAGTCTTAAACTCAAATGTTTGTTATTATTAATGACTTCAATCCTCAGCTATTTGACAGAAAAGTACAGATTTTAGGAGGAACACATCAAAAATATGAGGCAGAAATCTGGACATTCTGCAAAAATCTGTACAGTTGAGAGGTATGGACTGGATTTTGAGAGCCAGCTTGAATGGTTATGTTTTATTCATATTTGGCGGGTGGTGCTTTCCTATTTAGGATGTCTAGGAATGTTGAGTTAAAGAACTCAACAGCCTGATTAAGTAGCAGGGATTTGAGGGGTTCCCAATTTACTTTAGCTAAGGTTTCATTAAATATAGATGGTAGGAACTTAGTCAAATTTCTGGTTGATTTGTATTGGTGTTGCCCTGAGGTTGCGGTGGTTTTGCGTAGGATATAAGCTGGGTGGTGGTCACTAATGGTATTAGGTAATATGCCTGCAGTGATGATATTGTTATGGTGGGACACTAATATCCAGTTTATTGCAGAGCCCCAAATGTTATTTTTGTGGGGTCTGGTGATGTCTTCAGTTAGTTGGAAGAAGTTGTAAAGGTTTATGTTTTTGAGGGATTGTTGTGGGCAATGTCTAGCCAATCAATGTTTACATCACCTAAGATGATGTTTTCATTATCTATGTTTTGTGAAGTCCAGGTAAGTATGTTGTCTAATATTGCTATGTTGCTTCCTGGAGGAATATACAGAGCAGTTATGCAAATGTATTTATGGTTGTTAAGTTTTAATATAGAGATTAGTACTTTAGCTAGGGAGAAGTTGGGTGTTGGTTTTGAGTAGAGAATTAATGTATATTTGATAGGGAAGAATATTGCTACTCCTCCTCCTCTCTTGTCTGGCTAATCAGCTCTGAAGCATGAGTAGCCTGGGGGAAGAAACTCAGTGTCTTTGCCATATGATTTCAACCAGGTTTCGGTAGCTGATATAATATCAGGGTTGTTTTGTGAACTCCATGCCTGGAGTTCAGGTATCTTGTTTCTAAGGCTTTGGAGATTTATGGCTGAGAGCAAGAGAGATTTGCTAAGTTTGCTAGGGCTGGGGAGGGTTGGATCTGGGTTGCAATGTACATCACCATACTGGGATATAATGCTTTGCAAAATTATGAGAGCTATACATAGTTTTTTCTTGAAATGGTATATAGTTGCTGCTGGCGGTGTGATAATGGTGGTGTCTGTGGAGAGGTAGAATTTTTACTTTGGATAGTGCAGAGGTATTAACTGTGAATAAGCTAGGGTGGATGTTTGAGTAACTTGATGAATGTGTGTTATGTGTGGTGGTTGTAAAGATGGATGTAGGAGGTATGTTGGATGTCTGGAAGGTTGTGATTATTATTAGGACAGACAGCATAAGTGAGAGAAGTGAGAGCATAGAAAAAGTAGTGAGTGATATAATGATGGTTGAATGTAGTGTGATAACACTATATGGCCCTATTTAGAATGGGTGGGGGGGCAGATTAGTTAAGAGGTAAGGTATGATTGTAGGAAATAATTAAAGAGCTTATAGGATAGGTGGAAGAGAGGTGTGGGAGGGGTAAGGTTAGGTATATGGATGATGTTGTGGGAGGAGGTTGGGGATGGAGGCAGGGAAGGGAACGTAGTGAGCGTAGTGAATGGAGTGCGTCCAGCCTTCACAGGGAGAAGGGCTGAAAAACTATCAGTGGAAGGTGAGGAATAAGCTTACAAATATCAGTATATAACAAAAGACTGATCTGAGTAGCTGTGGAATACTTTAAATAATTATCACTGCAACCACACAAACAGGGCTGTTTGGCTGTTATGGAGAGAGTTGTGATTAGTATAGAACTATAATGAAAGTAAAAGCAAAACTTTACCAAATCAAACAGTAAATGCTTGGGACTGGAACACTGTGTGAATGTAAGGCTGATTCAAGGCATTATAGCCCAATCTAGTGGCAAATGGCTGGATCCCGTCACTGTTGTTGTGCATACAGCTTTAAGCCTCAACACTTTACAAAAACTAAATTGTAATTTGCCTATTACAATAGAAAAGCTGGAGGGAGTCAGGTTCTTGATTCCCAGAGGTTTTACTTAGTTAAGTTATGAAAGTGTAGTCAGTGCAGAGTAGTGTGCAAACCTGTTTTAGGCATACTGAATAAAAGTTTTGCTAGAGATCAGTAAGGATATATAGACTGCATTAGAAATAAGTATTCAGGGGAAGTGTGTGGATTGAAAAGGAACACACACATGAACTGTAGGAATGAACACAGAAAGAAGACAAGTGAAACAAGGTAATGTACAGCAGATAAGGGCATGCCAATGTACTTACACCAGAAAGACAAGACAGTTGTAATCACATATCTACATGATACAGTACGTACTGTTTTTTACAACACCTGTGTAGGTATGGTCTTATCATCATGCAGTTATTGTATATTATATGACTGCCACACAAAGTCACATATCAATGAAGTAGATTTTCCATGATATAAGCATCCTGACACAATCACTGGAGAGGACATTTATCAAGGACATTATATACAATAGGGGTTAGGTGCAGAATGTGAAGCTGTGCAAAATGACTTGCCTAAATATGAATGTAATGTCAACATAGGTCTCAACCAAGTGGGACACATTGCAACAGGCTCATGGACAGCAGTAGAATGACGCAAGTACAATCATTGACAATATCAGAATAATACCACTATTAATCTGTGTCGCTGACATAACATATAAGATTGTGAGTTATACATGGTTCTGCAAGAACACATGTCTACAACTGTCATAATTTGTCAGTAATATATGAGGGGAATCAAGCACACCTTCCTCAAAAATTAACATCTCTCGGAAGTGTTAAGAGGGACACTGTTATATCTGTAGTCGAGATTATGAGCAATCCTCGCTAATTGACAGGTTTGCATAGCATATATATGCCACAATCCACACTTTCACAAATGTAACCCATGCCGTCAATGTCAGTCAGCTGTGTATTTACTGCATGCATCACAGGAACACGTATCACACATGCATGTTGTATAACATCTAGAAGGGGGTTCTGCACTGTCAACCCCAAATTGTTATACATCAAAAAGAATACATAGGTATGATGAGATGTGTGGGAGCTCACTTTGGAAAAAGTGATACACTTCAGTAAGCAGCTGGTTTATGCAAATTATAGCAAAGTGTTTGTGCAAGAGAGATACAAATTTAAGCACTCCTAATTGAAACTGAGAAGTACTGATGCTTATTGGCTATGGTAGACAAAGCTAACAGATACTATGGTATTCATAGGAAGTTCATGTTGGAAATGTGTCATAAATCGTATCACCTTAAAAAGTATTTATATTACTTTCCCCATTTGCACATAGTTAAGTGATGTGCAAATATGGGTCTCCAATTCATTCAGAAAATTATAAGAGTTCTTTTGGTTCACTTTCCTCCATGCAAACACACTAAGTAGACAGGCGCGGCAGTCAGGACTTTGGACAGTACTGAGTGGAAGAAACACACCTGCTTCCTAGCTGATTCTGTGGCAGTGGGTGTAGTAGCACTGAGTTCTTATTTTGAGCACAGATGGCTTCAGGGCCATTAGCCTAATACACACCTATGAACCTATGAACAGGTGATACATTGTTCAAATCAACCTCTATCTATATTTTACAAATGTATTCATAATGTAATTAAATAATTATATGTGATAATTATTAGAAATAATACTACAGTACTGTATAGAAACAAATAGTATTCAAGTGATTTATGTCAACAGTGCACATATGGAGTTACATATTTATACAGTCATCAGTCTGAATAAATATGGTAGATATTTTTTTAATATAAGTGCCTTTATTCTACTTTAACTGTGTGTTTCTTTAGCACAGCAGGTTTAAGCAGCATTGCACAGAGGTGACCACACCATGCCTTAGGACATGAAAAGCCATTTACCATCACTCATTTGTGTGTAATGCCAAACTCAGTAAAATGCAGATGAGAAAATGGAAGGACTTCTTTAGGGTATTATTTATTATGTGTGTGGTGTGTTATTCTATATTTTGACCAAACTGAAGGTATGAAAATGGGGTTGATGTGAAAGTGGTGAAATGGGGGGCAAGCAGGGGAAAGAACAAAGGAGAAGCAATATAGGAATATGCAGGGGAGAATTAGGAAAGAGCCATAGAGATCCACTTCTACAGCACTGTAAAATGAACATGGATAGCATATTGGATGAATTTGGACTGTCACCTCAGCAAAGATGGGTGACAACAACACAATCATAGTGTATAGCTAGTTAGACAAAATCAAGTGTTTTGAGAAGACACATGTGCAAAGTGGATACATTTTTGGGACAAGTGCCCATTTTTGTGTTTTTAATTTGTAAGACAGGAATATTGGGTAAGAGACATAGTTATATCTGGGTCAGGTAAGTAGGTTAGGTAAGGAAGCTGATGCAGACAAACAGTACAAACAGAAAAAGAGACAGGGATGGTGAGGCACAACAGGTTGGGAGACACCATGATTGGGAATAGGGAGGGGACTTTTTTATTTTTTATTTATTTTTATTTTTTTATCTTTTTCTTATATTGAATTTGTTTTGTTTTACATTTTTTGTTCTGTTGGAGTTTAAAGAGGTCTTAACTAGGGTAATTTAGAAAAGTTAGAAATTAACACTTTTGCAGACAGTGAATAACATCCAGCAAATCAGTGGAAAAAGCTGTGAAACAGCATTCTTCATTAACTAGAAAATTTTGGAAGCATCTTTATTAAGCTGGGGTGCTTATTTGACTGGCTTGCTTGCCTTACTATTGCTGATCTTTGTCTGCATTTGATTTTCACTCTCACCCACCGAATTGTTGCTGTACTTTTAAATGTGGTGTCTTTTGAATTGCCTGTCCCCACTATTAATCTGATTTTGGACACTCCTCCCAGTCCCATCTCATCAGCGTATTCAATAAGTATGGGAGATCAGTTGGGAAGGTTCACCCCCTTACTCTCTTAAACTTGAATTATCTTCTGTTTCCTCCCTTCCCACTTACTTAGCAAAAAATGCACTTTATTCAGCTGCTTTTACCATATCTGTGCTTCTTCCTACTTTATTACGTTATTTTGCTTTTTGAGGTTTGTTCTTAAAAGTTTTCAGTTGCATTTATTCTGCTGCATTTATTACTTCCTGATTAAATTGTAACTGTTATTCTAAGCCTTTAGTTTTGATTTAAGCACTTGGGCTTGAAACTAGTAATTGCTGGTTGAAGGCTTATTGTGCCTGTGATTCTAAATTTCTTTGTTCTGGTTTAAGCTCAAGTAACCAGAGCTGATTTGTGTTTATCATCCCTTGCCAGAGGTCCAGAGTGTCCAGATTGTTTCTGCTTGAATCCAAGCCATCCAAAGCTAAGAACAATAAATTTAGCTTATTTTGAGTTTGATCTGTACTTTTTCATCTGTATTTTGCTGTTTTACTGCATTCATTTGTCCATTTTTGACTGTTTTTACTGCTTGTGTGTGCTTATTACCTGCACTCGTTTTGCACTAAAATATTTCTTAGTTAGCATAGACTAGATTCAGACTTGCTCAATCTAGCCTGTTTTTCATACACTTCAGCTCAAATCCAGCCATGTTAAATTAAGAAGGGTTCCACTGCATCCTTGTGGCAGAACAGTGTGGCTATAGCTTTGTCTGATCTGGGGATTGCCAGAGGAAGGATCATTGTGTGATTTCCTATTGGCAGACTTGTCTAAAACTGTTTAAGTTTGTCTGTATATAAGCCTTGCATTTGTATGCATTGTGTAGGTTAGTGATGCCTTGTATAGGCACAGACACCTAGAAACTTTTTTTCCCCAAGACATCAGTCAGTGAAACCCTCCCAAGTTCACTACTGCTCTGCGGGCAACGCAACTGCACACTTCTGCACTATAGGCAGTTCATCTGAGCACTAAGCAGTGTTGCCCCACTTTTCAACCCTGATCTATAGAATAAGTCCCCTTGTTAATCCCAGAGCAACAACTGATTTAATTTGCCTTCTCATAATTTAGTACTTAAGAATTACCTGCTACCATGGATAGACAGTTTCCCAACATTTCTCCAGTCAGCCTGATTGACATGGGCATCCTGAGGCAATGTAGTAATTGCTTCATGTATACAAACAACCCCTAGCCCCTAAAGCAAACTAATACAGTATGTGAGAGCTGTAACTATACCACTAACCTATTCATTAAGGATATCCACACCTCCAGGCTAGTTTCACAGCATAATGCATCCGAGATTATCCAAGTGCAACTAACTCTGGGCAAGACCGCAATCCAAATTGTAGCTTGCTACAGACCCCCCACCATGCCCCAGTATTCCCACTCCTCATTTCTTGATACACTGGAAAGTATTAGGGTACAACCCAACACCCTAATAATGGGCGATTTCAACTACCCCACCATTAACTGGGAAAACTACTCATGTATCACCTCTTTTGCTCAACGTTTTCCAGAATTCATAAATTCCAATGCCTTGGATCAACTTATTCACATCCCCACCAGGGGCAGCAATATCCTAGACTTGGTCATTACCAACATGGGAAACCAGTGTTCCACACCAGAGGTCAATTCCTCATTGGTCAGATCCGACCACAAGCTAATCAGCAGAGACATCCACATCCCACCCCCACCCCCAATTAGGGAAACCATCTTAACAAACTTCTCCAAAGCCAACTTCACACTTCTTAAGACAGAAGTGGCAAACTTCATGACACCCATGCAGACAGACAATAGAGGTATGACTGCTGAATCCTACACAAATGCATTTTATAAGCACTTACACGAGTGCATGGATCATGCTATCCCTAACAGAACCAAGATGTTATCTTCCAAAAAAAGGAAACCAATCTGGTGGTCCTCTGCCATAAGCAAACTCTACAACAGAAGAAAGAAACTGTTGCAAAAAAGAGTAAAATCCCATGACTGGAGGAACTCCCTGGTCAACCTCAGCAAGAAGCTGAGATCCCTCATAAAAACCCTCCAAAGCTAGTTACAAAAACAAAATTGCCACTGACTCTAAAGACAACCACAAAGCATTCTATAGCTATGTCAAGAATCTCAATGGGAACACTCAGATCTGCTCTGAGTTACAGCACAATGGCATTAAATATACAGAACCAACTGATATTGCCAACATCCTAGCAGATAGGTTCAGTGCTAACTTTACCCCCCTCTCACCCCCTAGAGGGCCTATCTCTATACCGGAAGAATGCAAAGTTCCTGTAATCACAGCTGCACAGGTAAAAAACACACTCTCCAAAGCCAAGAACACAGCATCCATGGGACCTGACAATATCCCAGGCTGCATTCTACATGAACTACAGAATGAACTGGCACCCTACCTAAGTACCATGTTCAATCATAGCCTCACCTCAGGCTTTGTACCCACTAAATGGCGCACCACAACGGTTATCCCACTCCACAAAGGGGGGAGCCATGACGGACCCCGGGAACTACCGCCCCATTAGCCTGACGAGCCTGGTCTGCAAGGTCATGGAATGTATCATCGTGGAACTCATAAACAAAGACATTGGTAATCTCCAAACTATGGACCCTACCCAGTTTGGATTTGTAAAATGCAGATCATGTCTCCTAAACCTGATTGACTTCTTTGAAGCAGTCACCAAAGCCATAGATTAGGGTAAAATAGTTCACACAGCTTATCTAGATCTCGCCAAGGCTTTCGACACCATTCCGCACTCTGGAATTATAGATAAGCTCACTAAACTAGGTATAAATCCCTATGTCACAAGATGGGTTGCCAACTGGCTCATGGACAGAACCCACACTGTGAAAGTAGCGGATTCCAAATCCGACTTCAGACCAGTGACAAGTGGAGTACCACAGGGTTCAGTCCTGGGTCCTCTCCTGTTTGGTATCTACTTCTCTGAAGTGCAGGCTAACACAGAAGGTCTTTGGCTAACAAAGTTTGCAGATGACTGCAAACTAGGAGCAATAATTGAAACTCCTAACGATGTGGGCAAACTACAAAAGGGCCTCACTGAGACAGATACCTGCTGTCAAAGCCATGGCCTGAAGCTCAATGCCAAAAATTGTATTGTCATCCCCTTTGGTAAAAACTCTGTACCCATGAACTACCACATAGCTGGTAGTCTACTTAATGCCAAAAATGTGATAAGAGACCTTGGGACACAGGTGGACAGTAGTCTCTCCTTTGATAATCACATCGCCTCAGTGGTCAGGAAATCATTTTACATGGCTCATCTCATCACAAAAGGTTTCTCATCCAGTAAAAAGAGGTCATTGTTCCCCTCTACTCATCACTCATTAGACCCATTATAGAGTACAATGCCCCTTTTGGTATGTACCTCACAAGACATCTACAACAACTGGAAAGACCACAGAAATACCTTACAAAGAGGATTACTGGCCTCAAACAGATGCCCTACGCAGACCGTCTCAAAGAACTACAGCCTTACTCCTTCGCATATCGCCTACTCAGGGGCAATCTCTGCCTAACATATAAAGCTATGTCAAACCCAGAGCTGTTGGACATGCTCTACTTAAAGAAATCCCAATCCCTCTGAGCTACATGTTCTAGGGACCTAAACCTTGTCACCACAATAAACAGAACATGCTGGAGGGATAGATTCCTGTCCCAGAGACTTCCCATACTCTGGAACAGACTACCTATCTATGTCAAGCAGAGCTCCTCATTAGCACTCTTCAAGAAAAATCTTGATGATTGGATGGGAAATGGGAAATTCACCCTGGGGATCACTTCTGTGGCTCTGCTCGACAGGGGCACAGGAAAATAATTTTCTTGGGTGGCGAAAGCCAGGGTACATTTTTTGGCTAGGCTTATATAGGCCCTAGGGCCAATAGCCTAGTACCTACCTATGAACCTATGAAACTAGAATTAGTCATCTCATGTAACAAGAGACAAGACATCAGACAGGTTGTCAGCACACATATCTCTCCACTCACACAAGATAAGGTCAAGACACATAAACCCACATACATAGAGGTACTCACTAAGAACCTACAAAATGAAAAGAGACATCTCAAGTGCAAACAACCTACACATACTAGTACATGAACAGAATCCACCACTACACATAACAGCACACATAGTGTCTCAACAATTAAACCCCTAGGGCAAAACACCTTAAAACCTAATGCCCTAGTCATAGGTGACACAGTAGTGAGATACACGGATGTCCCCCTCACTAGGTTGGACAAGGAGAAGGTCAAGTTCAGCTGTGCCAAGATCTGTTAAATCACGCATGTACTCAAGTCACTCAGCAGCGATCACCATTATGACTCTGTCATAGTACATGTTGGAGTAAATGACTTGAGATATATATCTCTAGACTATATGGAGAGAGACGTGACTGATCTGTCAGATCATGTGTCCTAGGCAGGTATTTCTTTAGCCCTAAGCAGCATTCTAACTTCACCTAGGATGATGCTACAATACAGACGAAATGATTGATTTCAGTAATTGGCTTAGCTTCTGGTGTCACTCCAGGTGGATCCAGTATCTGACAGCCTAGGAAGACATGGTCTGCTTTGCCAGAGACAGCCTTCACCTGACTCCACAAGGCTTTGGATACTGGCAAAGATGTGTGCCTTCCCCATAGTGTCTTTTTAGGCAATGTCAAAACAACAAATCTTCCAACTTAAAGAAATCCACTAGATAAAAACTCAAGGTCATGCTGCTTAATGCTAGGAACCTAAACATTAAAGTGCACATCTAGAAGCACTCCTCACCTTGAAAGATGCTGACATCTGTGCTGTCACTGAGACTTGGTTCAAGGCCACAGAGATCACCCCAACCATATGAGTCTACAATGCCTTTCACATGGTCAGACCTCCCATTTTCATTAAAATCCAAATACACCTTTTGACTGGTAAAACAATATGACTCTCTTGAGCTACTCCAGGTCCAAATAACTATAGGCAACATACCACATCATTGCTTGCTACATGTCCCCCACCATGAAGCAGGAGAAGCACACTACCTACCTAGACTTGCTAGAGTCACTCAGTATACAGTCAAACACCTTGATCATAGGAGATTTTAAGTATCCTTCCATGGGCAACTTACACAAGCACAAACATGATCACTCTGAGGTTCCTGGATTTTGTTAATTCAAATCCCCTGGAACAGTTGCTCTGCACCCCAACAGGGGACTTAAATGTGCTAGACCTAGTGCTACCCAACATGGGGATCACTACACTATCCTCTGTGTGTATACCTCTCAACTGTACATATTTTTGCAGAATGTCCAGATTTTTTGGTCTGTTTTTATAAAATTATGGTTTTATAGCAAATTAGTAACAAATCATTACAGACTTAAGTTAGAAAATATTGACAGATATTTGAGTTTTAGACTTCATACCCTTCAGAAAATGTATGCTAATGCAAAACCTGTTATTTTATCAACTTTCTAAGTTGTTAAGAGCAATACTTAAAAATTATCCCTATTTTTGGGCCTCTGCCCCACTTTTATTTATGGCTTTGTCTAGATTTCTTGCTGTAAGAGGTTGATATATATGCCTGTGTGTTGCCCTCTGTGGTAATGTCAGGCCATAAGTCAGTCTTGTTTGAAGTAAAGATCAGACATGATAACCCCACAGTAGCAAAAAAAATGAAGCATTTCTCCAAAGCAAACTATAGCCTACTAAGCAATGATATAAAAAGTTTCAAAGCCCCTACTAGCACAGCCAACAATGATGCCTATGCAGAAGATTACACAAAAGCCCTTTATAGCCACTTAAACAAATGTATTGATTCAGCCATACCAGACAGGAATAAAACCACATCCTCCCAAAAAAACAAGCCACCCTGGTGGACTGTAAGTATAAATAAGTTATATAACAAAAGAATGAAATGGATGTCTAAGAACAAGAGGGAACTTACTCAACAGAGGAAGAATATCCTCCACAGCTTGAGCAAGTAAAGCAGATATCTTGTAAAGCTGTCTAAGACTAGTTATGAGATTAAATTAGCATCCCTATCTAAAGACAACCATAAAGCATTCTTTAGCTACATCTGAAACCTAAAAGGGAATGCCCTGCTGTGTGCCGAACTTATAGTGGATGGTACCACTCACAATAAACAATAAACCTGTGGAAATTGCCAACCTGCTAGCTGACAGATTTGGCAAAAACCTCACCTCCCTGTCCCCACCAGCCATACCCCCAAAGCATTCCTGAGTGACCCCAGTCCTCTATCAAGTATCTCCAAACACAGATCATACAAGACTCTCTAAGGCCAAAGACATGGCATCTGTGGGACCAGATAACATCCCAGGTTGCTTACTAAACAATCTAAAACAAGACCTCATGGAACCACTTGGCAGTCTCTTTAACCATAGCCTGACCATTGGCTTTGTTCCGGCAGAGTGGAAAACAGCACCAGTAATCCCCTTGCACAAAGGAGGTTCATCAACTGACTCAGAAAACTATCGACCTATAAGCCTTATCTGCAAGGCCATGGAAAGAATCATCATGGACATTATCAACAAGGACACAGGCAACTTTAAAACTCTTGACCCGACCCAGTCTGGTTTTGTCAAGGGTAGATCTTGCTTATTAATCCTGGTGAACTTCTTTGAGAATGTCACCAAAGCCCTGGATTAGGACCAAGCAGCATATGCTGCCTATCTTAATAAAGCCAATGCTTTTGACACAATCCACCACCGAGGGATCATTGAGAAACTCTTCCAGCTGGGGATTAACCCATACATCACTAGGTGGGTAGCCAACTGGCTCACTGACAGAATGCATACTGTCAAAGCTGGGGAGTCCACCTCCACCAGTAGACCAGTTATCAGTGGGGTACCACAAGGATATGTGCTGGGCCCTCTACTGTTTTGAATCTGTTTTTCTGAGGTGCATGTGAAAGTAGTTGGCTTGTGGCTTACCAAGTTTTCAGATGATGGCAAACCGGGTGCAATCACTGAGTCCTCCAAGGAAGTAACCATATTACAGAAGAGCTGATGCAGACAAATGATTGGTGCCAAAGTCATGGACTAAAACTAAACCCAAAAACTGCTTCATTATTACTTTGGTAAAGACATATCCCAGGTAATTATGATATAGGTAACATCCCTCTAAGCTCAAAGACAGTGGTGTGAGACTTAGGAACACAGGGTGACAGCAATCTAAACTTCAATCACCAGGAGTCCATAGTGGTTAGGAAAGCATTCAACAATGTGCAGCTCAGACATAAGGGCATTGCATCCAAGACTAAGCAAGTTATAACACCACTATAGCTGACCTTATCAGACCACTAATTGAGTGCAATACTCCCTTCTGTATGCATCTCACCAGACACATGCAGCAACTGGAGAGACCACAGAGCTTTCTAACCAAGAGAATCCAGGGCCTCCAAAATGTGACTTACATGAAAAGAATGAAAGCCCTGTCAGTATACTCTGTATCATACAGGCTGCTGCAAGGTGTCCTGTGCCTGGCCTACAGAGCAGTCCCTGTCTCTGTCATAATGCAAATGCTGCACAACTGTAAATTAAATGAGCAAGAGTCACTCACTCCAGAGATCTCAACCTAGCCTGTAACATTAATAAAACATGTTGGAGAGACAGATATATCTCCCAGAGACTGCAACTCTTTTGGAATAAGCTCCCACTTCACATGAAGCAGAGCTCCTCAATGACCCTATTAATTTGCAACCTTGACAAGTGGTTGGGTGACAGTAAATTCTCCACAGGGCTGGCATCTATGTCCCTCGTGGGCATGAGTAGTCGGTGCTGATCATAGAATCACTCTGCTAACAGTGACCATCTAACAATAGTCAATTAGGATATACAGGTTTTTTTTACATGGCTAGGCTTGCAAAGTCCCTAGGACTTTTAGCCTAGTATTATCCTATGAACCTATGAACCTATAGACATCAGATGCCCATATTCATCAAATATTGGGACAGCAAGAATCTAGTCCTCACCCTCAGAACTGTCATCGCTGTCTCCATCCTCAGATTACTTTCAGAGTGTTTGACTTTTTTTGGCCAGTATTCTGGTGAGCATCTTCTCCATCCATGCTGAAGCATACATCAATGGTGCCTTTTACAACATCATGTACCATGCCTGGCATATATTGGCAGGTGACAAAATCACCATCTCTGCCAATACTCCCAGAGGGTATCACTGCACCAGCTGCTGCAGTAATGCTACCTGATGTGGAGTTCCCAGGTAGTGCAAGGGCTGCAGAGGCAGTAATTCCAGGTTGGGTCTCAGATGTGCAAAGCATCAGTGCAGCAGCTACTGGAGGGGAGCAGGCTATGCTGCAGTGGATTACCTACCTCTCTGTGCTATAAATTATTTTGTGAGTTGGCAGAAATTGTTGTTACCACACATATAAAAATAAAAAAGAGATAAGGGGTGGGGTAAGAGACAAAAAAAAGAAGATAATTAATATAATCATATGTAACATACAATAAATTACTACGATATAAATAAAGGAATTTTACTTTTACATTAAGTATACTTGTAAGAACTACAAACTACGACTGATGATTGTTCCAAGTAATCCTTATAATATGCATATGCTGCAGATATGCTTGATCAAATTATATAGATTAAGTTAACAGCATGGCATGTATGCCAATTTTGTTGAAATTATTATGTAACATTTTTAAATTATTGTACGGCACATTTGTTAGCAGTAGGATATGAACCCACAGAATACATTATTACAATTGACTCCTACAGTTGGCTTGAGCTACAGCCAGAAGCATGTGTGTTTGATTTTACAGTTAAGATATGCATGCTTAATTTGCTAATAATTTATTCAAGAACAACACTTTAGCTAAAATAATTATATTCTTTTGTGCTACACACACACCCATTGTTTCTCTTACCCCAGGATTCACGAATCCTCCGTGTAAGAGTAGAGGAGGCTTACACGGAAACGCCAGTGTAAGAATAAGACGGCAGCGCACCAAGCATATTAATAAGGGCACGCTGCTTCAACTCCAAGGCTAACACGGAACATGCACGAGTGTAGGGGGCGTGTCGGACTGCTGAGCAGTCCAAAAATCCACGTCCCCTGCAAGTATCACGATAGGGAAATGTCAACTGACATGAGCGAGTCCGCTCAAATGTGTACATACCCAACAATACACTCCTCCACATTCTAAACCCTAGTACAATAATAAAATATAAAACTTTTATTTATTTTTTTTTAGCATTCCCGATATAGCTGCCCGTATTTGCGTGTGTTTGCACGTATATGCCCATTGCTTAGCTACAGTTAGCAGTAAGACATCGAAGAGGATAATAAGAAACATATGCAAATTAAGCAAAATAGCAATAGCATAGTGGTAGAACCTTCACACTAAGAGAAGGCATTCCCGGTTCAAGTCCCACGACTCCCCTTTTTATTTCTATTGGAAATCCGTATATGAAAAGAATTCCTTCCATTTACCAATGAAATTTTAGTAAAAAGCATTGAAATGGCCTATATAGTAGTGAACAAATTTTATATATATATAAGAAAGTGAAATTGTTATGCATACTGATGAATGCAGAAGTAATGTATCTTAAGCAAAGTGAAGCACTGCTAAGCAAAGTTTACCAGTATTAAGCACATTTCAGTATAATTGCTCATAGCTTAGCAGCACTTTAACTAGCGCAATAGCTTTGCGCGGAGTTGCGCATTGCACCAATTAGCACAAACAGAACATGTGTGCGCATAGCTGCGCACCATGCTAACCAGCACAACATTGTTCAATGTAGAGCAATGTAGAGCAACATTGGGCAACGTAGAGCAACTTAGAGTCGCGTAGAGCAACGTCGGGCAAAGTCGAGCAAAGTCGGTAAAACATAGCCACACCTCCTAGTCGGTCTGGCCAGTAGTGAAATAAAAAGCAATGACAGGCCTTGAACCTGGGATACTGTGCACCATAATAACAGTACTGAACCACTAAGCCATGACATCTTTACATAAGGATGCACTTTCAACACACACATACATATCAATGTAAGTTTACCCATTGCTAAGCAGGTATACCTTCAGCTGCATTTTTTCAAAACTGGCCAATCACAAATAAGTGCGGGAAATGATGCATATTTAAGCTCCATAGGTGGGAATACTATCCATAACTGGTTGTAGCTCCCATCTGCAGGCAGCAATGGCCTGTGCTGGAGAGGGCTCTCATTTTCGAGCGCAACGTTGGGGCATCGAGAAGTTAAAAGTTATGGTTTGGCTCCTTGTCCACCATCATGAGGATAGACTCCTGTGGGGCCAGCACCAGGGCACCCAATACAAAGCGGAAGCTTGGGATGGTCTAGCTCATGAACTCACCAGTGCCAGAGGTGTCCCTCGGACTGGTGAGAGGACAGACACCACCATGCAGACCTGAGAAGACACAAGGCGGATCAACTGGACCAGTGGATCCAAGAGGCCCGTGGGATGCCAAATGCCCCACTACTGAGTAAGTAGCCATGGAATTAAGCATGTAAGAATTGCTAATCTAGTGTATACTATGGATAGGTATGTCTCAATATCACTTCAATTACTTCACAGCTGCAGGTGTCCGTGTTGCGAATCAGCAAGCCTATGCAGATAGGCTGCTATGGCTGCACCACCAGGCAGGTTACTAAGTATTCTGCATGTACTGTTATGTAAAATAAATGAGAGAGCCTGAAAAATGTGTTTAAACACAATAAATAAAGGTATAATAATTCTCTAGTAATTATTCTGCATGTACTGTCATATAAAATACATGAGAGAGCCTCTAGAAAAGTGTTTTAAGTCTTTAATAAAGGTATAATTCCTGGAGTGTGTCTGTGTCATTTTCTTTGATATGTTGTTTTATTCTTGCATTATAGAAATAGCACTGTTGTATTAAGCGCTGTTAACACACAGTTGGGTAGGCCCATATAAAGTGGATGAAGGGAGTGCCAGTAGCTTTTAAGCATATTCACAGTCTTCAACTGTTGGTTCATGCCCAGCAAGTACAGGCTAATCTGGCACATGAGTAGCTTGGTATTGTGTTCCCAAGAAATGTCATTGTGCTGGCAGAAATGTAGGGAGCTGTTAACATATAACTGATACTTTCACCTACACATATCTAGATAAGTATATAAAAGTAGAGCTGTCAGTGTACCATCTCAGCAGTAGTGTGTCTGAGCAACTCGCAAAATATGTAGCAGTAATATCTGCATCCCGGACAGTTTGTATGTGAGATACAGCCCATGTATATAAAGATCTAGCAAAACCCATTTCACGATCTAAGGACAAATGTGTAGTGTAAAATTACATGTAGGGGACATATAACTGCAGTCAGTAGGAATGTAGTGTAAACTAGAAGGATATATAAGTTGTTAATGGAGCTATCATTTTCCACCCTACTGTATGTGCATAAAAAATGCAATTCCACACCTCAATGGGTATGTGTAATCTCAAAACATTTGTTGGGACATATGTCCTATTGGTTTATAAATATCTGCATTTATTTTGATGCATGTGCCCTGTTCAAATACTACAATATTGGTGGCCTGTTACCATCAATTAAACCTGCATGCTGTTGTAGTGTCCACTGTTGTCCCATATATGCATGTGTCATGCTTGCTGTTCAGCTGTTGGTACTCTGGTGTGTTGGGTTAATGGGAACACTTCTGCATGCTGCTATAACTAATTGGGAATGCTGTTGACTGTTACTAACTCATATTTTCATTACATCCTCCTAAACATAGAACGTATGGGAAGGCCGGTCTCAGCGGACCCACCTGTCCCACCTCAGCTGGTGATGGCACCTGGCACCAGCAGGTCCGGTGCCCAGCCTGGGACTTCCTCCTCTGTTGGCCTTGTGCCACCTTCCGGTGGAAGCACTGCAGGGGATGGGGCTCATCCCCCCATGCAAGTGTGGGTGGAGGAGGACCACCTATCACCCTCCAAATGGTCCAGGCTGTGGTGCATAGGGAGATTGAGCATTTTGTCGCTGATCCCCTACACCAGCTTGAGGCATGAGTGGCACGACTCACGGGTGAGCCTGTCCCACCTACGCAGCCCCCAGCACAGCCACCCTCTTGGCTGTGAAGGTGCAGTGGTGACTGCCCAAGGGCGGGGATCTCAGTTCCACTGTTGCCATCTGTGGGCTCATGGGCTTGCGATTTCCAAACATCCTTCCCCGTCAATGGTGTTCACCCACCACATGTGTCATATTCCGCCCCTGTATGCATCTTGTTGGTCTTGTCTGTTTACCTCCCCAACCTACCTCCCCAAATATACCTACTTCCCCTACCCCACATTCCGCTCTCACCTGAAAAAAAAAAAAGGCATTCTGCTACCAAAAAAAAATTACGCCCCATACATAGCTGCCCATTTTGCACACATGTCCGCTGGACACATAAACTGATATTTAATTGGCAGTACAACATACTTTGTTGTCCTCACCCCTCTCACAGGGGCTGAAGGTTTCATATTTCCCTCCAAATGTATTGCATATGCACAGCTGTTGCCGTTAAAGAAATGGGCAGCTATGGGCCTTCCCTACACCCGTCCTGCACATCCCGAGCTGTTTTCCCTACTGTCTTCCCCTCTTTGTACCCCATTTTCATTACTTTCCTATCACCCCATTTTCTTTTCTTTCAAAGAAATGAGTGCGGGGATTAGTGGGAGTAAGCACTTTTAAGCAGTAGTTATTGGGTTTGCATGACTGTGCACCTGTGTGTGCTTGTGTGCGCTTAGCTAAGCATTGAGCAAACCCGTGCAAACCCACTTACAACTGCTTAAAAGTGCCTTAGTCACTCTGTATGTCAGGGCCCTTGTTCTGCTCAGCAGCAAAATAAAATACCTCTGTTAGTCTCAAACCCTAGACCTTGTACACACTAGACTGCATGAAGTACCACTGAGCCATGGCAAACATACAACAAATTGGTGCTGAAATCAATATATCATGCATCAGAATGAGTGAATGTAAAGGACAAATAGGAATGCCATAACACAAATCCTGTTCTGTGGATCTTTACCAGCAGTTATTGTGGAATTGCATTACATGACTGTGAAAAGAGAACCAGCCATTCTAGCAGGAAATAATGTTGCAGCAGCACTTTACAACCCCCACACAGTATTATAGCAGGACAAACACTAGCACATCTGATTAGGGCAGAGGCCATACTTTCCAACTGTGACTAATTTTCAGGCATGTCCCTGATTTTGAGACAGGTTTTAGCTGTGTCCCTCTGAATCCCTCTGAAAGCTACTGACGTTAGGCAGAAAGGTGGTGAATTACACTTAATGAATAATGACAATAAGTAAGAGTTAGACACCGCTTGTACTTCAGGAAATGTGTATTAATCCATATGCTCTGGTTCTCTCAAAGTCTCAACTTAATGTCTCTAATATTGTAAAGGTGTACCTCACTTCTACCTACTTTTCCCCGAGTCTGTTCAAATATGTACCTGAGTGTTTGAGAGGCCTGGCAGAGGCAGAAACACACAGGCATATCAGCTATTCTGCTGTTACACACTGTGCAAATAGCTTTGGAAGGAGTACCAGAAGCATACCCTTATGTAGGAGTACAACACTGAAATACCAAGGGATGTAGCCATGTACTGGTAGCAACCAACTGTGACAATGCCAATGTTCCAGTGCTGAAAAGACCGGTGTGGTGCACAGACAAAGAATAACAGGCTAACATCTGGCTACCATCTGGATAGGTCTACAGTTGGGAGCTACGCAGACAGACTACTTGCCTTGGTAAACTAAGAGGTACACAGCAGCCCTTTAAGTCCAGCAAGATAAAGTTCACACATTAATACATAATGATCTCTGTCCTTCTGCACCCCAACCCAAATGTACAATAAACCTGTGTGTTCAGGGTCTATCAAGGATGTAGGAAGGCTTACTCAGTACTGAAATTTGTCCAGTTTTCTTGAGCAGCCTGTGCTAATGTCAACACTATCAAAGCACAAACTGTTCAAAAGTGAGTAAATTAATATTCACAGTATAGCAGTTCACAAACAGTTCATGTGCCAAATGAATTAATCTCAATAACTACTTTTGTATGGCAGTTAATTGTATAAGTAGAAAAGAAACTACATACACCCATGTATCTTGTGTTAGCATTTGTAGAGGTGAGTACAATTCTACACTGACAACTGTGTAGTGGAAGTGGCAACATTCAGGTCTGATTACAGCATTTAAATCACTGGCTACACCCCTATATTCAGATATAAGAAGTATACCAACCTTCTGACTTACACAACGGTGTCCACAGCAAACAAGAATGGGCCCCACTTTGGAAAGTTGAAAGGGCTACACCTACCTGACATAGCAATTTATAGCATTGGGTTGCTATGACAGTGAGTACTGCAATTACCACACAGCAGGCTGCATGCAATTACCAAATGGTGGCCACCAATTGGTGCAGAGGCCATCACATGCACATGTGCAGATACCTATGAAAGCAGGCTGTACTTGCTGGCCACACATGCAATCATCCCATTGCAGACGCTGAGAGAGAGAGACAGAGACAGAGACAGAGACAGAGAGAGATGCACACCCCCACCCACACCAGTAGAAAAAAAAATAAAATAAAGCCAAAGATACAGCAAACTGAAAACTACGAACACATACAAAGGAAAGGTATGTAACAGATATGTATTTACTGGCATGTAGTAGATGTATTTGAAGACTACTCTATATACTTTGAAACATCAGTATGTGGCAGCAGTAAGTATCTATGCACAGATGCCCTGCATAACTACTGCCATGGACAGATTGGTGTGTAGATGTGTGCAGTGGGACATAACTGTGATATATATGTAGCTCAGCATTAAATGTCAAACATCTGAACCATGTCATCTGTGTTCTGTACAGTAGTGTGGACAGTGGCTGTTTGCTGGTATATGACATGTGGTGGTTCAATGCTGTGGGTGTGATTTGTTAGGTTTGCAGTGTTGCAGCCAGTGAGGCCTGCTAAAGCCACATGGGCTGAGAACACCTTCAATGCATTTCGCACAAGACTGTGCAATATCATTACATAACTGTATACCTCACATACTTCGCATAATTGATACTCCCACCATGAAAGATGGACTGTATATGTGCCTATATGTATATCTATATGTACACCAATGGATGTTTATATGTATGAATATATGTAGATATATATATATATATATATATATATATATATATATATATATATATATATATATATATATATGTATATATATATATATATATATATATATATATATATATATATATATATATACAGAGAGAGAGAGAGAGGGAGAGATAGAGTCATATTTACTGCGACAGATGCCTGGTGACAAAGCCATGGCCTCAAGCTCAATGTCTGAAATTCATTTGCATCCCTTTTGCTAAAAACTCTGTACCCATGAACTACCACATAGGTGGCAGTCGACTTAACACCAAAAGTGTGATAAGAGACCATGGGACACAGGTGGACAGTAGTCTCACCCTTGATAATCGCAGTGCCACACTAGTCATGTAATCTGTCTACATGACGCACCTCATCACAAAAGCTGTGTCATCCAGGGAAAAAGAGGTCAGTGTTCCCCTCTACTCATCACTCACAAAACCCATTATAGAGTACAATGCCCCTTCTGGTATGTACCACACAAGACATCTACAGCAACTGGAAAGGCCACAGACATACCTCACAAAGAGTAATACTGTCCTCAAACAGGTGTCCTATGCATACCGTCTCACAAAACCACAGCTAGACTGTGTCACATACCGGCAATCCAGAGGTGACCTCTGCCTAACATACAAAGCTATGTCAAACCCAGAGCTGTTGGACATGCTCCACGTAAACAGATCACTATCCCTACAAGCTACACACTTTAGGGACCTAAATCTTGTCACCTCAATAGACAGAACATGCTAGAGGGATAGATTCCTATCTCAGAGACATTCCATACTCTGAAACAATCTACCTATCAAGAGCAAACAAAGCTCCTCAGTAGCACTCATCATGAATAGTCTTGATGATTGGATGGGAGAGAGGAAATACACCCCAGGAATCGCCTCTGTGGCTCTGCTTCACAGGGACACATGAAACTAAATTACTTGGGTGCCAAAGGCCAGGGTACCGTCTGGCTAGGCTTTTATAGGCCCTAGGGTCAATAGCCTATAACCTACCTATGAACCAATACACACCCACATGTACTTGTTGCAATAATTGCTATGTGAGGTTGACTGAGTGTGATAGTGAATGTGTTGGTGAATGTGTCACAGTTGTGTATATGTTGGATAGCTTAGTGGGAAACTGTTTCTGTCATGGTATTATGTGTCCTTGCTCTGATCCCAGCGAAAGATGTGTATGCTATTGCTAGCCAGAAAAAGCAGTATGGCATATGGTCTGACGTAGTCCCTTTGTGTTAACTGGGGTGTGCCATTGGAGGATAAAGTAGTACATGTATGTTCATTGATTGGTACTGCTGGTGAATCAAACCCCTGTATGAACTGTAGTACTACCTGAAGCTGTAGGCCTAAACAGCACAGTATGGTTTATGTCCACATTGCTTGGAACCACTGTTATGTCTGTTCCCAGTAGTCCTCACAGATTACATACCTCAGGCATAAGGGTTTGTAAGTACTGACACACAGTACTGTATGGTACACACATAAAGGTTATCTGGGTTGCCATACCTCTGTGTCCTGTATGTATGCCTGATGTGTGTGTGGGTATGCCTGTAACATGCCCTCGGTCATATGTGTGTTACAGGATATAAGTGGGTATCTAGCAACATGTATAGTCTAGTACAGCAGTTTGCCTCCTATATTGAAGAATGTGCACATATTGTAGGCAGGGGTTTTCCATCAACAACTAGTGTGGTATACCAGTAATACTGTAACTGGACTTTACAGTCATTGCAATAGATTACTTATTTCATTATGCATTAGCTGGATATATACCTCCTGTGGCTAGGTGGTGCATCGTGTTGCATACAGTGTGCCATGTACTGTTGCATAGTCTTACATAGTGGTTTCTCTTTGTTGCTGTGAAGAAAATGTTTTAATATATAGACTGTGTCAGGCAGTGTCAGGCAGTTGTGGATTGAGCACTGATATGTGGTATTGAAAGCGTGTATCCTCTGACAGACAACAGTTTGCTATTTATGGCAGTTCAGTGATATCTGTACTGTAGAATGTTAAGTGTGCCACATGACTTGCTCACACATATTGTTTTATTGTCTTCCAGGGTCATGTCCCACCATCGCAATCCTGCCTATAGCCATGCAGAGGATGAGATACTAACCAACTGTCTCATCCAACAGTACACCCTGCAATTTTCAATAACCAGCCAGGACCAGCATGAGCGGACTGCACTGTGGCAAGATGTTGTCTGTAAGATAAATGACATAGGCATGCATAACTGGACTTATGAGCAGGTATGACATCACTGCAGTGATTTACTTAGACATGTCCGGCAGAGTGCATCTAATGTACATAGGCAGCAGCTTGCCACAGGTGGTGGGGTTGCCACCCATCCCCCCCTCATCAGAGTGGAGGAGCTGCTCTTGAGCCTGGGGTGACACATATATGTCTTGTAATGCTATTGAGTGTATAAGTCACATGACACACATTGGGTATGTGTGATGTTTAATGTTGCAGTTGCGTTGTAGCATGCCATGTCATGGCTGACACTGGCATGTCCACAATATGTTCTACACTCACCATAACTACTGTACAATGGCTATCTTGAGCAATGGTATTCCATCAGGTATACACCCACCACTCATTCCGTGTGTATATACAGCATGCATGAGCTAAACCGGTGTCCGCAATTATCTGCTAAAGACACAGATGCTCTAATCAGTAACGGATATCTTTGTGACACACAGATAAACATCCAGCCATAGTATGTATACCTGTGATTGATGGTGCACAGCACATTGCAGAGCTTGTAATATTTGCACAGCAATGTTGTGTCCATGTACACATTGCATTCCAGGGTGAGGACAATCACTGAACAACAACACACATGTATCAAAGCCATGTATACTGTTATTAACAAGGACTGTCTACACTCGCACTGCATGCTGTTGAGCAACACACATCCTGCATGCTGACACGTGTGATATGACTGTTTGTCTTGTGATACTGTACCCCACCATCAACCGCTATTGGGTATGTTCTGGATTGCTGGTGGTGTGTGTGTGTGTGTGTGTGTGTGTGTGTGTGTGTGTGTGTGTGTGTGTGTGTGTGTGTGTGTGTGTGTGTGTGTGTGTGTGTGTGTGTGTCTGCTTTAGTGAGGAGTGTATTTGTGTGCATGTGTGCATGTGTTCATGTGTGCGTGTGCATGTGTACATGTGTTCATGTGTGTGTGTGTTCATGTGTTCATGTGTGCATGTGTGCATGTGTGCATGTGTTCATGTGTTCATGTGTTCATGTGTTTATGTGTGCATGTGTGCATGCGTGCATTTGTTCATGTGTTCTGACATCATGTACAGGTCATAAAGTGTGTTTCCTGTCTTCCTCTCACAGATGCTGAGGCTGGGCTGGTTCATTGCAGCAGGGAACCTGATGTCACTGGCTCAAATATTGATAATGATGATAGGTGTGTTGAGGCACAGGTATGTTTGCCAGGATCTGTCGTTGGGCCACCAATCGACAGTACACAGCTGCCCACCCCATCCATGCACACAGTCATACTGCCAATACATCCCTCATCACCAATGCCTTTAGCTGAGGCATAGTCTACAGTCGGCAATGGCCAGGACAGTGTGGTACTTATGGCACATGCATCTGGATACAGCAGCCATACCCAGAGGTCTGGAATGGTACCACATAGGCAGATGTCCAGGGGTTCTCATCAGAGCACTGCTGGTCATCATGCCCCTGGCAGACGTGCCACAGGTCTTACAACCTCATGCATGTCCCAGGCTGTCATGGAGGCACAGGCACATATGGAAGGGTACACCAGGCAGGGACTAAGGGCACAGAGGGCACATAGCACCGCTTTGATTGACAGTATTCATGACCTAGCAGGTGCCATCTGTAATTACACTGAGGTCATGGATAGACATTGGGGTGAGACATTAGATGTCCTCCACAATGTCATGTCCATGTATCAGGACAGTGTGGGATGGGTGAGACGTTGATGTGGACATATGCCAGCAACATCAGCAGCTGGAAGTCACCGTGGACATCCCTCAAGTCACAGCCTCTCCCATAGTGCCAGTACCAGCCCCAGCAATGTTGGGGGTGGACTGTCCATAGACCATCCTAGAAGACCACATGCACGTGGCTCTGGACAGTCCCAGCAGGGAACTGGGTCCAGTGTACATATGTCTACCTCTGAGGATAGTACTCAGTCTGGCTCAGTACCTGATACTGTCAGTAGCACCCCTGCTAGGCACAGGTACCGTATCCATGGCCAGAGATGGTGATCTGTAAAGCCTGGCAGGTACAGTCTGTGGCTGTCCCACAAATCCCCGTATATGGCAGCCACATGGGGGAACTGTGTGCATGCAGACACACACACACATAAACCAGACACCTAGGGCTAACACACCCACACACATTACATCAACATTGGCCCATACCAGTACTCTTGGCCCTCACACACACACACACACACACACACACACACACACACACACACCCACACACACACACACACACACATACTTGTCGATTGTATGGCTCAATGTAGGCCCCTGGAAAACCAACACCACACCCTGTGCATATGGTGAAACTTGTGCCACCTCCTGTCATCTGTAACATTGATGCAGGAACAGGCTAACATGGTGCTGATGCACAGGGTGACTTTATGGCATTATAGCAATGTTAGCATGTTGTCAGCAGTAAAGGGTAATGTTATCCTTGAAGGTGTAGCTGAGCAGCTATGATGCATTAAAGCTATGATTGTCAATGTAGTATTGTTTACACCAGTGTTAATCCCAATAGTGCATTGTCCACCCACGTGCCACTTGGCTGATGTGTGTAGTAGTGGCAGCATGTGTTAGAGAGTGGACAGTATGTGTGGGATGTGTGCAGCAAAGGTTTGCAGGTGTACATTTGTGAACATGGTGGAGATGCACTGTCTGCATGTACGTGCATAGTGGACACATGGGCAGGGTGACATGCCCTGTATTACAGAGTGTTAACACTCCATAGTTTCTATTGGTGGCCAGTATGCATTGTACTACACACATGTTGGAACTTGGGTACACGTGTGTATGATGTGGTTTGACACTGTGCTGTGGGTGATACTGTTACTATCTGTCATTGGTTTGCATTCTGGTAGTGTACATAACCTCTACAGCCTGACCATAAACAATCGTTAGATGATGTCTTGACAACTGACAGACAGATGTAGGACACACATTAACATTTGTACCCTTCAGGAACTATATTATGCCTGTAACCAGTGGTTTTCACCTGCATCCATTCCTGGGACCACTCCTGATTGCCATATAGCTCACTTAGGTACAAGCAAACACAGTAGTGATATGTCAGTCCACGTCTGGGAATGCATACTGTGGCCTATAATGCATTCTCCAGATGACACACATCCTCCACAAGGATATCATATGGACAGATACCTGTTGTCAAACCCATGCTGTAAAACTATAAGCCAACTAAAGCATGGTCATCCACCTTTACAAAACATAGTATCCCCACAGTACCACATAGGTAGTAGCCCCCAACATGTTGACAGGTACCGATGGGTACATACAGCCAAGTGTTACATCATCTCTCCTTTGGTAATCCCATTTCCAAAGGTATTTTGAAATACCTCGGTGAATCACATAAGCAATAAGGGGTCTGCATGCATGTCCACAAAGGTTGCTGTACACCTATAATGAATAGCTATCATTGACAGACTTTGCTGCATTTTAACTGGTCTGAAATATACCTCAGGCATAAACCCTCACTCGCACTATTCAATAGAAACCGTAATGAGTGTGCATGACACAGATGACCTAGGCCAGGGATCACTGCAGTGGCTGGGATTGTCACAAGCATACAGATGTGACCTAAGGTCTGGAAAGCAGCAGCACACTCTGCCAAAGATAACAGATGTGCTCATGGAGAAAGCAGGGTTCCCACCTCTGAAATAATTGAGGTTACATGTACTTATATGAATTTACCACACAGCTACCTGACGTGCAATGCACATACTGTTGTCATTGTGATATGTCATACAGTAGTAAAAGCAAAACCCACAACACAGTCAGCAACTGTGTCACACACATAGAGCATGCACACACTCACCAAGTACAGGATTCAAACCCCTGCCTAGCTACTTTTTGATACTAGAGCTGTACGCATTTACACGACATGCTATACACAGTACTCAGGATTCTCCTTTCCACAGGTATATTTGTAGGATGGTGACATCATCAGACTTCACAAGGATGGGAATACCACATTTAAGGTGTTGTAGTTGTCTCCAAAAAGGTTGCTCCTCTACAAGAAGATACACACACTCTCATACCGTTGTCAAGTGCAGGATTCCAACTACTACCTAACTACTCAATGATACTAGAGTCATACGCATTTACATGACCCGCTATACACATTACTAGGAGCTCTTCTTTCCACAGGTATATTTGTAGGATGGTGACATCATCAGACTTGACAAAGATGGGTATACCACATTTAAGGTGTTGTAGTTGTCTCCAAAAAGGCTGCTTCTCTACACGGAGATACACACACACATTCAGTTGTCAAGTGCAGGATTCAAACCCCTACCTAATGATACTAGAGCAGTACGTATTTACACGACGCGCTATACACATTACTGGGAGTTTTACTTTCCACAGGTATATTTGTAGGATGGTGACATCATCAGACTAGACAAAGTGGGTTACATTAGGTGACATTAGGTGGGCTACATAGAAGGAATTTATAGACCCTTTGGCAATGTGATCATCAAAGAATAGTTTACTGTCTACCTGTGTCCCCAGGGCCATGATTACATTCTCTGTACATACTGGATTCTCACCTATGTGGTAATTTGTGTGCACTTTGTTTTATCCAAAGGGATGACTATGCATTCTTTGGCATTCTGCTTGAGGGCATTGTTTTGACACCAGGTATCTGTCTGTGTATAACCCTTCTGTAGGATGTCTGTGTCAGTCATGGAGTCGATTATGGACCACAGTTATCAGTCATCTGTAAACTTGTTCAGCCATACTCCTGCCTTGCTTGCCTGTACCTCTGAGCAGTATCTACTGAACAGGTGGGGTCCCAGGACCAATGCCTGTGGGATGCCATTTGTGACTGGTTTAAAGTTGGACATGGCAACTGCAACTCTGAACATGTGTGTTTGATCTGTCAGCCAGTTGGCCACCCATCCTGTGACATAGCTGGTAACATTCAAGCCGGTAAGCTTGTCCATGATGCCAGAGTGGGGAATGGTGTCGAAAGGCCTTAGTTAGGTCGAGGTGGGCTGTGTGGACTACATTCACCTCCACCTATGTCCTTGGTAACTGTTTCAAATAAGTCAACTAGGTTTAGGAGACAGGATCTACCTTTAACAAAGCCAAGTTGGGTAAAGTCCAGTGTCTGGAGATCCCCATTGTCTCTGTTTATGGGTTCCATGATAATTTGTTCCATAGCTTTGCAGACCAGGCTGAGTAGGCCTATAGGGCAATGGTTTCCTGGTTCTGTTGTGGCACACCCTTTGTGGAGCTGGATGACTGTTGCTGTATGGTATATAGCCAGTGGTAAGGTTGAGTCTGGACAGTGAATGTAAGTGAGGGTGTAGTTCCTTTTGGGGCTGGTGTAAGTCGCAGCCTGGGACATCATCCAGTCCCATTGATGCTGTATTCGTAGGTTTGTAGAGGGCTGTTTCTACCTGCATGTCCATGAAGTCTGGTGCTCTGCATTCTTCTGGGATGAACACAGGCCCTTTTGGGGGTGATGTGGGGGGGGGGGGTTTGCACTGAACTTGTCCCCCAGGATGTGGGCAATGTAAGTTGGTTCAGTGTATCTTTTTTCCATTTTGCAGTAGCTGACAGCATTTTTGAGAGTTCCACCTAAATGTTTGGTATAGCTAACGAAGGCTTTGTGGCTGTTATTCTTGCATTCCTTGGCAATTTGCCTTTAGAAACTGGCATTGGATTATTTTATGTGCGATCATTGTTTCTTCCTAATAATGATCAATCATGCCTTTCCTTATGTGAAGTTTGCTCTATCATGTGTTTGTTCCCTCCTTCTATTGTATAGCTCATTTATGTGCGACAACCACCAGATTGGTTTCCTATATTTGGAGGAGTGCATCATGGTTTTATTTGGCATGTCTCAATACATGCATCCCTGTAAATGCTCATAGAATGCACTTGTAAATGATACTACAGATTGTATAGCATTATCCTATAGCAAGGGTGCTTTAGAACTTTCCACTTTGGTCTTGAGAAGTGTGCTGTTTGCTTTAGAAACTTTCTTCACAGTGGTTTCCTTGACTGTGGGGCTGTGTGATGTGGATGTCCAGTGTGATTACTTTATGATCTGATATTACCAGCGAGGGGTTTATCTCTGTTGTGGAACACTGGTACCCCATGTTGGTGAAGATCAGGTCCAGTATGTTGTCACCTCTAGTGGGCGTGGTAACCAGCTGTTCCAGAGCGTTTGAGTTTTTAAACTCTGGGAAGCATTGGGCAAAGGACGTTGTACACAAGTAATTCTCCCAGTCAGTGTTTTGGTGGTTGTACTCTCCTCATATAATGGTGTTTGGTAGGACATTTGTATTTTCCACTGTTCTCAGGAATGCTGGGTGAGGTTCCTGAGACAAGGTAGGTGATCTGTAGCAGGCTACAATCTGATAAGCAGCTTTGCACAATGTTAGTTGCACTTGCATGGTCTCCAAGGCCTCATGCTGTGCCACTAACCTGAATGTGTGGGTATCCATAGGGTAAATGGATACACCACTTCCTTTTGTATTTCACTCTGGGTTTTGGGGCCAAAGATGCAAGGGATTGAGAGTGTTTTACGTGGAGCATGTCCAACAGCTCTGTGTTTGTCATAGCTTTGTATGTTAGGCAGAGATCACTTCTGAGTAGGCGATATACGAGAGAGTAAAGCTGGAGCATTTTGAGACTTTCAGGCTGCTAATGCTATTTGTGAGGTATGTCTGCAGCCTTTCCAGTTGTTGTTCATATCTTGTGAGGTACACAGCAAAAGGGGCATTGTACTCTGTTATGGATGTAGTGAGTGAAGAGTAGAGGGGAACAATGTCCTCTTCTATCCTGCATGAGACACCTTTTGTGATGAGGTGTGCGACGTAGAAGGATTTCTAGACTACTGCGGGGATGTGATTATCACAGTTGTATCCACTGTCCACCTGTGACCCAAGGTCTCTAATTACACTTTCATTGTTAAGTATACTACCGCCTATGTTGTAGTTCATGGCTACAGAGTTTAAAAGGGGATGACAATGCACTTTTTGGCATTGAGCATGAAGACATGGCTTTGACACCAGGCATCTGTCTCAGTGAGGCCCTTTTGTAGGGTGTCCACATCATCAGTAGTTTTGATTATGGCTCCTAGTTTACAGTCATCTGGAAACTTCATTAGCCACAGACCTTCCATGTTAAAGTTTACTTCAGGGAAGTAGATTCCAGACAGAACAGGAGCCAGGACTGAACCCTGTGGTACTGCACTTGTCTCTGGTCTAATGTCGTACTTGGAGTCTGCTACTTTCACAGTGTGTGTTCTGTCAGTTAGCCAGTTGGCATCCCATCTTATGACATAGCGATTTATACCTAGTTTAGTGGGTTTATCTATAATTCCAGAGTGAGGGATGGTGTTGAAAGCCGTGGCAATATCTACATAGGCTGTGTGAACCACCTTACCCTTGTCTACAGTTCTGGTGACTGCTTCAATGACGTCTATCAGGTTTAGGAGCCTTGATCTGCCTTTTACAAACACAACATGGTTGTGGTCCAGTCTTTGGAGACTACCAATGTCTTTTTTTATAAGTTATATGATGATACATTCCATGGCCTTGCAGAGCAGGCTCATCAGGCTAATGGGCCGCTAGATCCTTGGGACCATGGTGTCTCCCCCTTGTGTAGTGGGATAACCATCGCTGTGTGCCATTCAGCAGGCACAAAGCCTGAGGTGAGGCTATGACTGAACATGGTATATAGATGTGGTGACTGTTCGTTCTGTAGTTTGTGTAGACCACAGCCTGGGATGTTATCTGGTCCCATGGATGCTGTGTTACTGGTTTGGAGAGTGTTTTTTACCTGTGCAGCCATGATGACAGCAACTTTGCAGTCTTCTGTTATGGAGATGTGCTCATTCATGGGTGAGGGGGGGGGGTAAAGTTAGCACTGATCCTATCTGCCGGGATGTTGGCAATATCAGTTGGGTCAGTATATTTAGTGCCATTGTGCTGTAACTCAGAGCAGATCTGAGTGTTTCCATTGAGATTCTTGACATAGCTATAAAATGCTTTGTGGTTGTCTTTAGAATCAGTGTCGATTCTGTTTTCATAACTAGCTTTGGAGGATTTTATCATGGATCACAGCTTCTTACTGATGTGGACCATAGAGCTCCTCCCCTCTTGGGATTTTACCCTGTTTTGCAACAGTATTTTCCTTCTGTTGTGCAGTTTGTTTATGGCAGGGGAACACCAGATTGGCGTCCTTTTCTTGGAGGTTAGCGTCTTGGTTCTGTTTGGGATAGCACGATGCATGCAGTCATGTAAGTGTTTATCAAGTGCAATTGTGAAGGATTAAGTAGTCATAACTGTATTGTCCATCTGCATGTGTGTCCTGCAGTTCAGCACTTCTGTCTTAAGAAGCATGATGTTGGCTTTGGAGAAATTATTTAACATGGTTTCCTTAGTGGGGGTGTGGGTCCAGAATGTGGATATGTAGGGTGATTAGCTTATGGTCAGATGGGACCAATGAGGCGCTGACATCAGGTGTGGAATACCAGTCACGCAGGACAAACCAAACCCCATAACCAACATAAATAACCACAAAGTGAGCTAAATGCTACTCATTGACAGAAGTCTCAGCCTCCAGATGCACACACTTGAGGCACTTCTCGTTATGGATAATATTGATATCTGTGCAGTATCAGTAACCTAGTTCAAGGCTCCAGACAGCACACCAGCACTACCAGGATACAACTCATTCCATACCTTCCAGCATCAGAACTTGAATCATAGCACATAGGGTGAGGATGTATCCATATTCATCAAGGATACCTACACCTCTCTCTACATGCTCTCTACAGGGTATGTGCCCATAGAATGTTGCACAGCAATGTTCTTCACACTCCACAGGGGTGGGGCCACAAAAAACCCTTGGCATTCATGCTCTATGAGCCTGACTAGTGTGTTCTGCAAGGCAATGGAGCCAATCATAATGGAAGTCAACAATACAGAGATTGGGAACCTTCACACAGTTGAGCACACACAGTTTGGCTTGGTCAAATGCAGAACACGCCTCCTGAACTGGGAGGATTTCTTTGAGAGTTACCCAGGCTATGGATGATTGAAATGAGATCCACACAGCCTACCTATGCCTCGCTAAGGCCTTTGACACCATTCCCCAGTCAGGAATCATAGATGAACTCACCAACCTGGCCATGAATCCATACATCACAGGATGGATTGCAAAGTGCCTCACAGATAGATCCCAGACATTACGAGTTGCTGGCTACATGTCAGACTCTACTCCGGTAATGACTGGTGTCCCCCAGTGTTCAGTCCTGGGGTCCCTCCTGTTTGATATAGACTTCTCAAATGTACATGTCAACACAGGAGAGTTGTGGTTGACTAAGTTTCCTGGGAATTGTAAAGGGTTTGCCATAATAGATTCCCCGTAAGACAGACATATTCTCCAGAAGGGACTCTATGAGACAGATGTGTGGTGTCAGAATCATGCCATCCACTGTGGAGGAATGCATAGTGATCCTCTTTGTTGAAAACACAAACTACCACATGGGTGTTACCCCCTTAAAAATGACAAGGTGATAAGGGATCTGGGGACACAAGTAGATAGTCATCTTTCCTTTGACAACCATGTTGCCAAAGTGATTGGGAGATCCTATGTGGCCCTCCTAATCAACAAAGGGTTTGCATCAGGATCCAAAGAGGTAGTGTTGGCACTCTACTCTTACATCATCAGACCCATCATTGAGTACGGTGCACCATTTTGGATGTACTCAACTTAGCATATCCAGCAGCTGTAGAGAACACATAGGCACCTCACCAAGAGGATTACTGGTCTCAAACGGTTGTGTTATGCAACACAATTGCTAAAACTACATCTGTTCTTCGTTGCATACCGCCTACTCAGAGGCACACTCTGCCTAACATACAGAGCCATGTCCAACACATAACTGTTGAACATGCTCCATCTACACATAACAACATTGAGTTGCCCTACACATTCCAGGGATATGAACCTGATCAGGATGATGAATACAACATGCTAGTGGGATACAGTACCATCCCAGACACTTGCCTTACTGTGGAACAGAGTCCCAATGTACATCAGATAGAACCCTCTTTAATTGGAACCTTGATGAGTGGATGGGAAACAGAAAGTTCATGCCAGGCATCACATCAGCAGCCCCATTAGAAAGGGGCTTAGGCTACTAACTATTAGAACTAGGCCTTGGGAGACTACCCAACGGTGTGGTGAAAGCTGAACAACTTGCATTGGCTGATATATGCCTTCATGGAGATAGTCTACTACATACCTATGGACCTATGTGACAGGTACATGTCTACAGATAGTAGATGTGTACTTCATTGTACAGTCATGTTGTACAGCAGGCACATGGAACACATACACTGTAATGCTTACAGATACTGGTGGCTGTTATGTACAGTGGGAGAGATGTGCACCTCATGTCTTTCGTGCCATTGGGATGTGTGCTGGGTGGGACAGTCCTGGATAGCTCCCTGTCATGGTCACCCTCTTACACACATCTCTGCCCATCCATCTTTGGCTTATTATACTGTGTTCCCCTACATATATATATATATATATATATATATATATATATATATATATATATATATATATATATATATATATATATATATATCTAGGTACATAGGCAGATGATAGGCTATCTGCCTGAAGGCATATATTAGTATGTCCAGAGTGTGCAGCTATCACCACCCATGGAGTTAGTTCCCTAGGCCTCTGTGTAGTAGAGCTGATGAAGTGATCCATGGTGTGACAGTTCAGTTTCACATACACTCATCAAGACTCCTCTGGAAGAGTGTCAGTGAGGGTCTCGGCTTAATGTCTGTTGGCATCCTGTTCCAAAGCAAGGGAAGTCTGTGAGTTAGTCATGTATCCCTCCAACATGTTCTATTTAATGTTGTGATGATGATATCCCTAGAGCATGTGGTACAGTGAGCCTGGGTTTACGTCAGATAGCGCATGTACATCAGTTCTGCATTGGACATGGACCTGTCTGTTGGGCAGAGATCTCCTGAGTAGACAGTATCCAACAGAGTACAGACTGAGTTAAATTCAGTCTGGTTGCATGGAGCAACTGTTTGAGGCCAGTAATCCTCTTGTTGAGGTACTTCAGTGGTCTTTCCAGCTGCTGATGATGCCTAGCCTGATTCATCGCAAGTGTGTTGTGGTACTCTTTGATGGGTCTGAGGACTGATGAGTAGAGGGAACCTCCTTCGACCTACATGCAAAGTCCTTGGCAGTTTGTGGGAACACATAACCTGATTTTCTAACCACTTTGTGAATATATTTCTGGAAGTAGAGATGACTATCCACATGTGTCCATAGATCCCTTTTTATTACCTCCATATTTAGGTTGTTGGCACCTATGTGGTATTTGTATGACTGTAGCTCGAGGGCATAATTTTTACACCACATATGTCTGACTAAGACCCTTTTTAAGGATGTCTCTGTTGTCCCACACATCAATTATGACAACTTTTTTGCAGTCATCCACAAACTTGCTAAACATAGTCCTCGTGTGTTTGACTGTATTTCTGATAAGTATGCACCAGACAGGATGGATCCCAGGACTGAGCCATGGGGGACAGCAGTTGTTACCAGATGGAAAAGGAGACCACAATTCTTACCTCGTGGGATCGATCTGGGCCCCAGTTGGCAATCCATCAGATGACATACATATTTATGCACTGGTTGTTGATTTTGTGGATACGACATGTATCTGGGATGTTGGAAGAGGGCTTTCCAAGGTCTATGTGGGGCATGTGTAGCTCATTTCATTGATGTATGTCCTGGGTGACTGCCTTGAAAGCAGTCTAGCAGGTTTGGGAACCATGATCTGCCCTGACCAAACCGAAATTGGTAGGGTTGGGTGTCTGTAGGCTCACAATAGCTCTGTTTATGAGTTCCATCATGATTGACTCCATGGCCTTGCAGATTAGGCTTAATAGACTTATAAGACAATAGTTCCTATGGTCTGTTGTGCACCAACACTTGTGGAGTGTGCCAAATGTTGCTGTAATGCATTCCACAGTTTCATATCCTGTACAGAGAGTGAGTCTCAATGGACTGTTCAGGTGCATGGTCTGTTTGTTTTGGAGTTCACATATGACACAGCTAGGGAAGCCATGTCATCCCATAGATGCCGTGTTTTTAAGTTTGGAAAGTGCTTTTTAATCATTGCATATGTGGTTTCTGGGTTTTCACAGTCTCCAGGTATGATAATGGGCCCTTTTGTCAGTGAGAGGGGGGGTAAATATGTATGAACCTGTCTGACAAGATGTTGGCGGTGTCAGTCATGTACATGTATTAATTTACAGTTTGCACTGACTCAGAACATATATGTGTTTACATTGATATTTATGACATTGCGAAATAAAGCTTCATGGTGCTCTATGGTCTCTTTGACAATATTTTTGCCAGAACATGGATTGGATAATGTTAGGAGTGATCATTGTTTATTGATGATACTGATCAGAGATTTATTGGTCTTCTTTGAATTTTCACTTTCTCTGAACGAGTTCAGTACTTGTACTACATAGTTTGATTATGACAGGAGTCCAATATATTGTATGGGTCTGTTTTCATATCACTGTGTGCGCAAGGCAGGATTGGTGGATAGTGACATGTTTCTGGGGTAAGAACTGCAACTGCCAGATATGTGTGGCCCACTGCTGTACTCAGACATGGCCTAAGTGTGTGAGCATGCCTCTTATGACCTTTCAGTATGTTGCTGACTGGGATTTGCTAAATTTGTTGAAGTGTGTGAGCATGCCCAGTATGGACATATATACTATATGTGTGTGAAAAATCATGTTGTTTTTTACTTCAGGGCTTGCCTTTGTGTTGTACATCAACAGGAAGCATGCTTTGCCTGCAGGGCTTCCATGAGTCGCTTTGCATAGACTTATCAACATTTCTACATACAGGGGGGACAGCTATTATTTGCACATTTCTACCCAGGGGGCACACCTGATTGTTACTGTGGGTGTACATTGGATAAGGGGCTCACCTGACACTTATACACATTTGCTAGGCCTGCACTGCTATGTCAGGTACTCCATTTCAGTCTGTACTGTTGCCTATCATACTGGCTTGAGGCATACTATTGTACTACAGAACTTAGCTTCCAATTCCACGTTTATTAGTTTGTGACTTCATAGCCTACCCAACCCACATCACACTGCCTGTCCTGATGTTATCTGTCTGCATAGGCCTGGGGGGACATTCAGAGGGCATGATACAGCATTTGTTTGTATTTCCATTAGTCTACAATTGCCCTGCTGTGTCTGTGCCAGTGAAATGCTGTCATGGCTTAGTGGTTCAGTACTGTGTCTATAGTGCACAGTATCCTGAGTTTGAGCCCTGTCACTGCTTTTTATTTTCCTACTGGGCAGACCTGACTGGTTAAGGAACAGTAAAGCAGGAGTGAGTGTGTTTAGCCAACTTTGCCTGACTTTGTCCAACGTTGCCCAACGTTATCCGACGTTGTGCTAGTTTGCGTGGTGCACAGCTCCACACAATTGTGCTTAAATATGTTAAATACTGGTAAAATGTGCTTAACACTGCTTTATATTGCTTAATATAGGGCAATCATGCCTCAGGTGGTGCTGCAGGGCTGCCTATGTCAGATGCACATAATACACTCCCTATACATGTTTGAAACAGGTAGTGTCAAGTTAGGCATCCCTTTTATTGTATGTGTGAGTCAGAGAGAGGTGTCATTTCCAGGGTTCCTACTGAGTCAGTGTATGTGCTATGCATTGCCTCTTTGCCAAGGCCAGGGCATACTGGGCACACCTCCTTCTGCTTACCTGGGCAGGCTCAGGTTGTTCCTCCTCTGAGTCATGCTGTGCCTGTGCAGGCCTTGGCAATGGTGGCGGGCTGTTTGGCCCTGCCCTATGCTGTTCCTGCTGCAGCTGTTTTCGCAGGATCATATTGTGCAGCATGGCACATACCATCACAATTTGGGTACATGTAGTTGGTGAGTAATACAAGGCTCCACCAGATGTGTCCAGGCACCAGAACTGTGACTTGAGCATCCCAAACACACACTCAATTATGTTTCTTGTTCGTGCATGTGCCTCATTATGGGGCTCTTGTTTGGATGTATGTGCATTTCTGATGGGTGTTAGCCACGGCTCCAGTGCGTATCCAGCATTCCCCACTAGGTGACCGTCAGGGATGTCCCCATTGGCAAATCTCTGGTACAGCTGCATCAGATGCCAGATGTGGGAATCGTGATAGCTTCCAGGGCAGCCAGCACACACATTCATTATTATGCCCTGGGCATCGCACATGACCTGGCAGTTGATGGAGGGGAAGCCCTTGCGGTTGATGTAGACACTACCCCACTCACTGGGTGGTGCTTTGATGTGTATGTGCGTGCAGTCTATTGCACCCACCACCTCAGGGTATTCTGCTATTTGGTGGAAGAGATGCATATTGCTGGCCAATGCCTCACTGGAATTGGGGAAATATACATGCTCACCGACATGTGCTGACATGGCATCCAGGAACTGGTGCAGTACCCTGGATGCTGATGCCTGTGAAACACCCATAATATCACCAGTTGGTCTCTGGAAGGTACCTGTAGCTAGCATTCGTAAGCCAACACATGCCTTGGTATCCACTGGACTGGGTTCCCCTCTGTTGGTTCTGTGTGTGAGGTGTGGCCGGCACAGCTCAACAATTTGCTGCAGGAGGTCTCCGTCCATTCTATAGCGCTCCACTATCTCCAGCTCATGTAGTCCCTGGTAGGTTACCCTGGGTCTGTACACTCTTCTCCGTCTCCTCACTGTGGGTTGCTCAACAGCATTCACAACATCACCACCCTTAGCACCTTGCACATGTTGGTTTATAATAGCAATGGCAGTCCCTAACATTTTGTCAGCCTTAAGCTTTTTGAGTTTTCACTCTTTCTAAACTGCAGTGTTGCAGAGTTCTTGTGAGAAAACAGGTTAGACTGCTGTTTGCAGAGTTTAAATTGCTGGGCTGGGCTGGGCTAGTTGACTGCCTGTGCAATTGGCTGATTGTGATATATTTCACCTGGCAGCTCTGCTAGTTCTTCTTGGTTAACTTCCTACTACTGCTTTTCCTTCCTTTTTCCCTTTCTGTTTCCAGAAGGGGCAGCGGCGCGCAAACAAGTGCACACGCGCGCACACTAGCGCACATTCTCCTACACGCGCGCACATGCGCGCACACGCTGTGTGCCTATTTGCAAGAAATTTCTGATATATCCACGGCGTACACCTTTGGTTTCTTGTTTATAGCTACAACCACTGTAAACATGCCTCTTGCAATCCTGAGCAACTCAGGGCAAACACATGCCACTGTGCTCCAATCACCTTACAGTCTTTCATACATACCCCCTCATGATGTCACCTATCTTCTACTCGACTACTACCCTACTCCTACACTTACACTCTAGGGACATGGCTCACATGCCAGGGAACGTTGGGATTCATTATCCTTATCCTCATTTGCATAGGATTGCCTACTAATGCTTGGTTACATCTCTCACACTGAGCTTCCCCCCCTTAGCAACCACTACTCAGTGGCCATATTGTTTGTAGCCTGCCGTTCACCTGCATGGCAGGACAAGCTTTTTAGTGTAAAAGCACATTTGTGGGTATTTTTCCCATTTTTTCATTTAATTTAAAGCACAGCATGTTTGCATGACGCTGCGCTATGGTTAAACATCGGTGATCGGAGAAACAAAAATTACATTGGATTTTGCAGATTTACAACATTTGCAAATGCCAATGGGCTTATATTTGCCCATTGGCATGCTTTCTTAACTAGATGCATCCTTTATTTGGAGCTGTCATAGCTCCGTTTATCTATTTGCAGAACGGTACTCCGTTACCAACGGAGTACAATTCTGCAGATAACACTACTCTTGCACGGACAGGTTAGTGGTTCCTGGATCACAAATTTACCTCATTTGCATAGCTTTCAGCAGCAAATGAGGTAATTTGCATACCATAACACTGTCCATGCAAGAGTAGCTTTAAAAGCTCTCATACACGCCCCTACCGGCTATTACTGAATCACTCGGCAGACATATTGCCTGTCTGCCGTCTTAAACTGTTCTTACACTCCGTGCAAGCCTTCGTAAATCTGGCCCTAATTCTTTTCAAATGTTCAGCATAGGCATCTCTGTTTGCTATTATCTCATGGGTGGCTGTAAAAGAAAAAAGGGGAGAAAAAAGAGAAGAGCATTATGCATACCAGTCATGGCTATCCAGCATTCTATTGAATTTGAAGTATTTTTATCTGCATACTTCTACAACGGTGAGATGTCAGCAGTTCTAAATGCATCCAGCCATTGGCTATGTTCTTCCTGCTTGTCCATTTTCAGGTCATTATAATGGTGCCTGCATTGCTCTTCAGTGTGTGGAATGCCATTCGCACTGGAGACAGCCTTGGCCAGATCATCCCATGCCTCATACTTACATTGAGACCCAGCATAGTCCCCCTGCAATAGTCTATGGCTGTTGGGTTTCAATGGGAGTGCAATGAAAATTCTGGACTTCTCTACACTCCATATTTGAACCCTAAATTGGGCACTTTCCCTTCTAGCTACTGCTATACACACAGTGGTCCAACAGCAACAATTGGAATGTTTTCCCACCATTTTGAGAAATCATATTTTACAGGTAGTGTGAAAAAACAACCATGGCAACCTTGTTCGCACAGTGTTAAGTGGACAGCAACAGTGCCAAACAAAGAACAAGTCCGTTTATGAACTAGGAAGGGTAATGTGACAGTTGTCATTAGTTTTTATTTTGGATGCTGCTATAATGGTTGATTGATTTAACTTTGCAGACATATATTAGGGGTATAACTTTTATGACCTGACACAATTGTTTGTGTCTTTGCACATTGATAAAAATAATTTGTACAATGTGGGATTCAAACCTATATAAAATAGACAAATATATTCTTCCAACTGGGTGTTTTTTCATCCTTGCCACAGAAGAAGTGCTTGTCAGATATGCTCACTAATTACAAATACAAAGAACAGAGTGACAGGTTAACCAAGTATGTAACTGAATAAATGGACAAAATTAGTTCAAAAACACCAGCCAAATACAAGACACCATAAGTTGTTTTAGCGCTTTCATTCACATTTAATGTTAAGTGAACTTCTTCAGAAACAACTTCACCATCCATACAACTTAACTTAAATATACACTCAATTACCTCAAATTTACATAATTGATTTCTAATTAAATGTTAAAGCCATATGCAGTAAAAAGCTTATATAAAAAAATATACATTTCATGTGTGTATAAATCATTGTTTGTACAAAGAAGATATATAAATACTAAAATGTGTAACAATATATATACATATGATAAATATAAATTCATGAATTCATCTCTAGAAAACATTTCAAGTTTATAACTTCATTAAGACCAGGAGCTCTATCAGCTTCCAAATATACCTGCCAAAGAGATTCTTTGCATTCTAGTAAAAGCTTTGAATTTCCACTAAATATATCACTTTCCACACTATCTAAAATTGAAAATATGAACGTTTTGAATTCATTACAACTGACAGAATGTTTGGCTAATGCATTATTAAAATCTTTCTATTTAATAGCTAAAAGTTGTTCACTAATTCTAACTTTGAAAGCTCTAGTAGTCATTCCTACATAGTAACTAGGACATGTTTGACACTGAGCTATGTAAATGACCATTGTACTATGACATGTATAATAATTTCTTGACCAATGAGTAGTCCGTAAATGTGAAAAATACACCGATGAGGAATTGATGATATATCTACACTGTTTACAATTATGACAGGAATAAGTCCCTCTAGTGTTAATGGCTCCCAACTTGTTTCTTCCAGAATTGTCTACCTTTTTCTCCAAAATGGTTTTTAGATTAACTACACTTTTGAAAATGAAATTTGGCTTCTTACCTATTGTATTAACTAAGTCCTGATTACCTAATATTATTTTCCAATTTTCTACTATTACTTCTTTGATAAGCCACATTTCATTACATATAGGTAGCACAAAAGCACTAGTAAATTCCTTGTCATTGTAGGAACGAAGTCTTGTCAGGGGTAATCCTAACCTCAAAATAGGTCCTACTTTGGTGTCACGAAGTGCTATTACTTCCTTTTCTATTGATCTAAGCCATGATGTCTGATAACCACTGTTGAGAAAAAAACTTCTTAACATGTCAATTTCTCTATAAAAGATGTCGGTCTCAGACATTAATCTGCTTAAACAAATGTATTGACCTTTAACAACTCCCTTTTTTCATGTGATGGGGATGTATGCTGTTCTTATGTAAGTACTGATTTGCAAAAGTGGATTTTCTATAAATTCTACTAGAAAAATTCTTAACTGTATAATCATAGCTCAAATACAAATCTAAGAAATTAATACTAGTTCCAAATTCACCAATGGAAAATTTTAGAAAACTGGTAGTGCCATTTAAATAACATACAAAATCATGAAATTCTTCCAAAGTTCCTCTCCATAAGAAAAACAAATCATCTATATAACGAGTATAAAAAACAATCTTATCTATACAGACACTGTTTTCTATAAAGCTATTTTCCCAGTGGGCCATGGTCAAATTTGCATAGGCAGGAGCCACTCTTGCTCCCATGGCCACACCAGAAATTTGTCTGACAAATTATGGTTAAATTTAAAAAAATTATTGTCTAAAACAAACTCCATAAGTGTACATATAGTATTGACTTTGGTGCTGTTAAAACTTGTATGCTTGATTAAATATTGCCTTAAATAATCAATACCAATTTCATGATCAATGCTAGTATATAATGACTGAACATCCAAATTATATCTGCAGCCAAATATAAGACTGAAAACATTTCTATTTGGCTAGATTATATTTTAAATCCAGTCGTACAAAGTTCCAAGTATTATTTAAAAGATTCTTGGCATTTGCTGGAACAACTTAGGGAACTAAAACCATCAGTATCTGATTTTGTCATGGCATCTTTGGATGTTCAGTAAACTCTGCTGGGATCAATTCCCATGTATAGTTTATAGAAAACAGTGTCTATATAGATAAGATTGTTTTTTATACTCGTTATATAGATGATTTGTTTTTCTTATGGAGAGGAACTTTGGAAGAATTTCATGATTTTATCTGTTATTTAAATGGCACTACCAGTTTTCTAAAAATTTCCATTGGTGAATTTGGAACTAGTATTAATTTCTTAGATTTGTATTTGAGCTATGATTATACAGTTAAGAAATTTTCTAGTAGAATTTATAGAAAATCCACTTTTGCAAATCAGTACTTACATAAGAACAGCATACATCCCCATCACATGAAAAAGGGAGTTGTTAAAGGTCAATACATTTGTTTAAGCAGATTAACGTCTGAGACCGACATCTTTTATAGAGAAATTGACATGTTAAGAAGTTTTTTTCTCAACAGGGGTTATTAGACATCATGGCTTAGATCAATAGAAAAGGAAGTAATAGCACTTCGTGACACCAAAGTAGGACCTATTTTGAGGTTAGGATTACCCCTGACAAGACTTCGTTCCTACAATGACAAGGAATTTACTAGTGCTTTTGTGCTACCTATATGTAATGAAATGTGGCTTATCAAAGAAGTAATAGTAGAAAATTGGAAAATAATATTAGTTAATCAGGACTTAGTTAATACAATAGGTAAGAAGCCAAATTTCATTTTCAAAAGGGTAGTTAATCTAAAAACCATTTTGGAGAAAAAGGTAGACAATTCTGGAAGAAACAAGGTGGGAGCCATTAACACTAGAGGGACTTATTCCTGTCATAATTGTAAACAGTGTAGATATATCATCAATTCCTCATCGGTGTATTTTTCACATTTACGGACTACTCATTGGTCAAGAAATTATTATACATGTCATAGTACAATGGTCATTTACATAGCTCAGTGTCAAACATGTCCTAGTTACTATGTAGGAATGACTACTAGAGCTTTCAAAGTTAGAATTAATGAATATCTTTTAGCTATTAAAAAGAAAGATTTTAATAATGCATTAGCCAAACATTCTGTCAGTTGTAATGAATTCAAAACGTTCACATTTTCAATTTTAGATAGTGTGGAAAGTGATATATTTAGTGGAAATTCAAAGCTTTTACTAGAATGTAAAGAATCTCTTTGGCAGGTATATTTGGGAGCTGATAGGGCTCCTGGTCTTAATGAAGTTATAAACTTGAAATGTTTTCTAGAGATGAATTCATGAATTTATATTTATCATATGTATATATATTGTTACACATTTTAGTATTTATATATCTTCTTTGTACAAACAATGATTTATACACACATGAAATGTATATATTGTTTTATATAAGCTTTTTACTGCATATGGCTTAAACATTTAATTAGAAATCAATTATGTAAATTTGAGGTAATTGAGTGTATATTTAAGTTAAGTTGTATGGATGGTGAAGTTGTTTCTGAAGAAGTTCACTTAACATTAAATGTGAATGAAAGCGCTAAAACAACTTGTGGTGTCTCGTATTTGGCTGGTGTTTTTGAACTAATTTCGTCCATTTATTCAGTTATTTGGTTCGGAGTGTGTTCTTTGTACTTTGTTGTTAACCAAGTATGTGTGTGACTATTATTGATGTATGAAGTCCATCCAAAGTCAGAAAAGATAGTTAGAATTACAGAAAGATAATTGTCAGTATATTCTCAGTCACATATGTAATTCATATGAGCTCCAATGCTATACATAGTTATTATTTATAATTATGTTTACATTGTTTTTTATTTTTAAAATTGAGTGGACAGTCATTAATAAAATTGTGAGTATGTTAGATTAGAATCTTGGGTCACCTGTATTATAAGCATTAACTTATACCAGTTGCCGCAAGGAAAATTGGGCTGCAATTGTACTTTTTACATTCACTAGTGTGCAGAGTGCTCACTGCAACTGAGATCATGTTTGTCTCTTCCTACTTATTAGTTATACATATACATTAAAGAGTTGAGTGTTTAACCACATATGTGTGTGACATGAAAGTTCAGAAAATAAATATTTAATTGTACAACCATAATTCTACTGATACACACAGTTACACAATTAATATGTATATTATATCCTGTGTATGCTCAATGCACCTACTAAAGACAGTTACTTCTTTGAGTAATTATTTTTCTAATGTTATTTTTTACATAAAACAAATTGGAACAACAGTAATAAAACTTTTGGTTTTGGTGTATTAGAACCCAGGCTCATCTGTATAGTAGCCCTTAAGTTACACTTGCTGCCACATGAACAAATAGGCAGCAGCTGTATATTTTCACTTTCATACTATGTATGTGTGTTGATGGCCATGCATCACAGCTTAACATGTTTGCACAGTGGCAAACTGCACATGATACAATGCATCCATTTTGAAATTTTCAACTGCCTCCTTGGTGTCTGCAGGTTTTCTGAATGTGCATGTGTTGTTGACTATCAAGCAATGCCACTTAGCATGTTTGCGTGGTGGCAAACAATACCTGATACAATGTATATGTTCTGAAATTGACAAGTGTCTCCTTGGTGTCTACATGTGTTCTGGACCTGCAGGTATTGTTGACCATTGCACAATGCCGCTTAGTGGGTTTGTGCGATGGTAAGCAAAAGGTGTAAGTAATACCATAATCTATAAGTGAAGCTGCTCTGGGCAGATTGTGAATAACCCAGTAGGAAAGTCAGAATTGCTCATTGGATAGACTGACACTTACATGACACACCATCCCCTCTCCTATAGGCTGTTGTGTCAAAAATACAATACCATGAGATATGTGCAATGAAGTGAGTCCCCACATGCAAACTTTGCATAGGAGTGCATTGGTGGTTATACAAAATAGTGAAACAAAACATTGCCTTATGAGTAAGGTATATCCTGATGGTATCTTGATATCAGATTGAGACTGGAATGTATGGGTCACAGCATTACAGATTTTCCTCACAATATATAGCATGGGTGCGCTCCAATATATGTGCATAACATATGCACATACATATTACTGACAGCACATATTTGTACATAATTATCAGTCAGTGCATGCAGGTTACACAGACATAGCTGCGTGTCATCTTGAAACAGCATGCACTCATACTGGAAATCCTTAAATAAGCTCCATTGACTCAACACTCAACAAAACAGCAACTTGATATGGTGATATGCAAAAACATATGCAATGTTACTAAGTGTTATAACACACATAGAGTAGCATATACATTTAGATGCATGAAATGCAAGATGCAACCAGAGCACAGTGATACAACTCTGCCAGAAGCACTGACAAAGTGTGGTGACAGACACAGATCCAACAGCTGAACAGGCAAGATATGCACACCATCAAATTAATTGAGCACCACTACCATGCATATAAATTGTTCACAGTGTGTACTGGTAAACCAGCAATAAGACAAGGAGCTGTGGTTTATGCTGTCAGCAGTAAGTACCAAACCAGCAAATACATGTAACTTATATGTAGCACAAACACAGCTAAACTCCAAGGAGAAGTGCAGCACAGGTAACTATCAATTAGGCTGTGTCAGCAAACGTAGTCTTACCTTATGATAGACACTGTCAACGGTTTCAGCACACTAAAACATACACATCTTAATGTAATCTTGAGGCCAGCAAGTGTAATACATAGAAAAAAAGGAAAAGCCCAGATAAAATTACTTTAGTTAGTAGATCTCTCTAATGCCCTCTCCAAAGGAAGAAAAAAGATGCCTTGATAAGTTTCAAGAAGCTTATTGGGATAAGTAGCTAAATGAAGAAGTGGTCTTGTTTATTGGGTTGAACAGATAGATGGATAGGTTTTCTTGTTTAACAGCTCTACTGCCTTTTCAGCCTTATAGTGCTTTATGATGTGTACATGCATAATCCATCTATCTTAAATGCCTTTCCAACTGTATTATTCACATATCCCTAATTAAAACAGAAGGCATCATATGTTTACAGTCATTAATAAAAAAAAATAACACTTAGGTTTCCATAACTAATGCAATGGAAGCACTGTGATATTCTTGCTACTAAAATGAATAACATGGAATGATCTTGTAGAATTATAGATAACACAGAAAACTGTAGCCATCCATGTCCAACTTGCTGAAAGCATTAATGCACACTGACAATAACACATGTACACATTTAACCAATGCAGCACTCCACCATTCTTTTTAACCATACATAATCGTACCCCCTCTGAACAGAAAATTTGTAAAGTTTGTCAATTTGTATCTTAAATAATGTTTGGTCACTAGTCAAGTGACTAAGTCGTATAAACTGGCCTTTGACAACACCTCTTTTCATATGACTAGGATGTAGACTGAATTTATGAAAGTACTGGTTTACAATTGCATAGACTTTAGTTAGTTTACATTAAGCACTTTATATTAAGTAAATTAAGGGCTTAAAAATTATTATTTTTGTGTTTGTTTATATATCAGATGTATTCTAATTTAATTTAGATTGTTTTATTTAATGCATTGTATTTTTTAAATGATTAATTTGTTTAGTGACACTATTGGGGGTTTTAAGTCATATGACTTTTTGAATTTTGTATTTAAAATTGTGGTGTGATTTTGTGGACATTTCTGATGAAGTTCTGACTTTATTAAAAGGAATGAAAATGCTATGATTGGTGTCCATTTTCTCCAGCCTGTTGCCTTCCAGCAGTGTGTGTTTTTTTGGTTACTTAGTTCTTTGGTGTCAGATATTGGAGTTTTATGGTTTCTCTCTCTCTCTCACACACACACACACACACACACACACACACACACACACACACACACACACACACACACACACACACATATATATATATATATGTGTGCATAAAACCATTATAACACACATGCAGTCATGAATGAGGAAAGTAACAATTTGAAATGTCATGACCCATGGTAGTAAGTCCCGAAACATGGGGACTGAATTGCTAAAAGAACAGACTTGCATATACTAAGTCTGAAACAGACATTTCTTGGAATTTTCCCTTTTCTCTGAGGTATTACAATCTTGGAGTTGGTATTTATAAGTTTTGGGGTGTGGGGGCTTGCCTCCCATGCAAAAAACGAAGTTTAAAGTAGAAAAATGCTGTTTGAGATTTCCTTTTACCTTCTTTCCCAATATCCTATAAAACTTTTTTGGGTCATCAATGAATTGCTTATTTTGTCTTTTCCAGTATATTTATCTTCATATCTTCTAAGTTTTTCTGCCTGTGCTGAAATTTTTAGTTTATTTGTGATAGTGCATGATAGATCTTGGTCTGTTCTTGTACTGTGCAATGCTTTTATCACATCTATCTTTCTTAGTATTTTTGTTGATCTACACAGGTTGTCTGATGATTCTCTATGACTTTTTGATAACCCCAAACATTCCCAGAGGTAGTTGTCTCTAAATTCCCTATATACTTGAATATGATGTCCTCTTAGATATCTACAAGAAACAATGTACATGTTCAGATATTTTAGTCTTTCATAGTAACTTAAATTTTAACATCCATGGATGCCTTTGTTATATTTCTGTTGTACTCTTTCCAGTTGACTCATGCTTGTTTTCTTATAGGATTTCCATATTGTTATTCCATACTCAAGTTTGGGTCTAATGTAACTCTCAAACAGTGACTTCATCAATTTTGATTTCCTAGACAATATAAATCTTTTTATACAACCTATAATTCTATAACTATCAGAAAAAACTCATAGCTGAATCTACCCATATACCCAGGTCCTTAAATGAGTCTACAGTTTCAATCACTGTGTGCTCTATTAAATATTCAACTTTCAATTTATTTCTCTTGAAATCTCATATGCTTAGTTTTTGATGTATTTATCAGCATATTATTCTCCTGTGCCCAAATGGTCAAGTTAGTCAAGTTATTTTGCAGACATGCCTTATCTGTAACACGTGTAATCAGTTTACCCAATTTTAGGTTGTCTGCATACAGACTGTTGAACACCTCAGATGAAAAAGCTAGGTCTGAAAGATACAATCTAAACAAGTAAGGGCCTAGGATAGAGCCCTGTGGGACACCCTGACGATAACCAGGGATTTCACCTGTCCAGTTGCTGTATGATACTTGCTATGTTCTATTTGTAAGCCATGCAGCTATCCATCTTATCAAGATTACATCAATACCTAGTCGTACTAATTTATTAATCAGTGTTTTGTGTATGACACTGTCAAATGCTGAAGTTTAATCTATATAAATTAGATCACAGCACAATTTTTCATTTATAGCTGTTATTATATTGTTATAGAACATCATATTACAGGTAGTAATAGATCTGTTTTCAACATATGCATGCTGATATATGGTTTCAAGTCCCAACCTATCCAGTTCTGACAATAACTTATCCAGTATTACCTTCCCCATTATTTTTCCACAACATGAAAGTAGACTTAAGGGTCTATATGACTCTGGGTTGGTCCTACTCCCCTTTCCCTTAAAGATAGGTTTAATAAGCACATGTCTATATCTTGAGGAATCTCCCCATATTATTATGACCTAGTGAATAATAGATATAATGGTATTGTAAATTCCTGCTGAAATGTTCTCAGGTCATTGTTACTAGTTCCGTCTCCTCCCTTTGCTTTGTTTGGATCTAGTTTGCACAGATTTTTTTTAATAATCTAATTTGATTCCAGTATATGGGGTGACCTGGCTGTGACTAGGACAACTTATCACCCCTTTTGTGGAGCCAAACTGTTTTGCATAAGATTTTGCAAATATATCTATAATCTGTTGTGTCTGAAAATAAATTTCAGAATCTGCACAGAGTTTATCAATTTATGTGCCTTTACTCCTTCCACACTTTATGTATCTAGAAAAAGGTTTCCTATTATGCTCAATATCTTTATATAACTTTTCATCAAAATGTTTTTGATTTTGTCCAGTTTGTTTATTTCAGTTTTCAAAGTTGTAGTTTGACTTCTCTTCTGTTTCTTATATTTTGTATCTCTCACCTTAATAAGATTTTTTGTTCTTATGGAAATATACCCCCCACCCCGATGTTGTATGCCTAGATCCTGATGTTAAACATTTTTGATATTTTGCACTCAAACAATTTCTCTTTCAAAGCTTTCTACATTCCATCTGCAGCTTTTCCGCTGAACACCTCACTCCAGTTAGTTTTAAATAATAACTGTTTTCCTTCCACATAATCTGTGATTAACCTTCTGTGCATTAGTTTAGATTTCAGTTTGGCAGAATTATCTAGCAACAAATTGACTTGAAGTAACAGTAATTTCTTTAGGAACACAAACAATGTCTAGTATGTTCTGTCCCCTGGTAGATTTTTTTTTTTTACAATCTGAAGCAATTGTTGTTCCTGAATATATGTTGTGAATAATTTCATTGCTAACATTGTTCAACCAATTGTATCCCAGTCTATTTCTGGTAAATTTAAGTCTCCAGCTAATTTTATTCTTCCCTCTTGTGTTTCATGTAAGAAATGTATGAATTTCTCTAGGTCGTCTGTACTTGACTTTGGTGGCCTATACACTCCAATGATTGTTATACGTTCCAGGGTTGTCTTTATTGTCACAGTTGCACAGTCTATAGTATTGGTGTTATCATTGAACATGTAATAATCACAGGTCTCATAATTACCTTTAATCCCTATTGTAACACCTCCACATGATTTTTTGTTAGAATGTCTGTTACAGTAAAGACATTTTATACCCTGACAGAACTGGTTTCTAGTCATTGTTCTTTAACCATGTTTCACAAACAATAACAACATCAATGTTGTGGGAACGTAGCAAATTTTCCAAAAAAAAAAAAAAACTTTATTATTAATGCTCCTAGCATTAACAACCATCAGAGCTGGATCAAATGTTGCCATCTGTGAAATGTTAAATGTTCGACCTGGCAGAATCCTGCCTGGTGTTTGTCAAATATTGCAAAGTATCTGCTGCAAAATTTCTCTTCCCTGATCTTGACAAATGCATGCCATCCTGTCTGAACAAATGTGTGCCCAAAACTAGGCTTGGATGCTCTACACATTTCCATTTTTTAAAACAGGACATTTTTTTCCATGTAAGTATTTACCAAAAAAACCTTTTCATTCACAGTGACCTGACTATACTTTCTATAGGCGATTTGTGAAAAATACGTCCTAACACCAGTACAAGCTATACTATCTAAGAGAGATGTCAGTTATCTACTAAAAGTCAGAGAATCCTTGCGGATGACATAATTTGTACCAACATGAATAAAAACGGATCCATACTTCATTACATTAAGGCATTCCAGGGCTTGTCTTGTATCTTCTATTTTTGCTCCTGGCAAGCATAACACTAGTCAATGTTAATTATTCTCTCTGCAAGTATAAGTATCAGTTCCTCTAATAATGAATCTCCAATTACAAGAATATCTTTGCTGGCCAGCTCTGAAGAATTTTCAGCTTTTAATATAGTAATATCTGCTCTATCAATAGTTACGAAGGATAGATCTTTATCACAATTAGTCTTATTAATCCCACTGTTTTCACTGTGTATTAAATTCTCATCCAGCTGATATTGTAAATCCACAGCTTAAGCCATGTAGTTAACTTCTGTCTTTCTCTTCTTTTTTCTTACAGTAATGTTCTTCAGTTCTTCCACATTCAATTTTGATTTCTTCTTTTTCACCTACCCCTTGCCTTTTTTTTCTATCTTCTCTGTTGGAAAAATTATACCTTTTTCTGTAGACTGAAGCTTTTCTGATAGAAAAAATGTCATCATTCCCTGTAAGCTGAGAGTTACATAACAAAGCAGTGCCCTTTTTACTACATATTCTCTTTCCTTTACAGTCATTAATCAGTTTCTTTTTCTTCCTTGTTATTTGCTGTGAACTTCTTCCTTTCTTTCTTTTTTGTTTACTTCTAAACAAACTGGATCCTCAGATTGCTGAATACTTCCATCCAGAATTCCAATGTTGTGTGGGGCATCATCTTGTTTCGTAGAGGGTTGAATGATATTTTCAGACAATAGATGCATCATTTGCTAAATGTGTTCTATTTGTTCTGTGCCTCCCATCATTTATTTCATCAGTCCAGTCATTAATATATGAAACAACAGTTCTCCAAGCCATGATAAATTGCACAAATGCAATCATCATCAGTAATTCTAGATTTTACTTCTAACAATGGTAAGCAAATCATCCAACTTTTGACATGAAGAACACAAATCACTAGTGTTATCAGCTGTTACCTTTAAACATGCATAGCATTTATTACACTGAAGTTATTTGTGCATTAGCAAATCATTACTTGCATACTCATCTAATGAATCCATATTCAGCTTCAAATGATAAAATATTGTAAAAGAAAAAAATATTCAAAAACAGTAACCATAGAATTCAAAGAGAACTTAAATCAAATTCTATGACAAAAAAATAAATAAATTACACCAGCAATATTCAACTAAATAATAAATTAAGTACATTAAAGTTGTTACGACCATAAAAGTTCTGCAAGCCAGACAAAAGTTGTAATTCCTTTACGTCAGTATCGATCGCGATTGCACTTCTTTATAACAGTAAAGATCAATAAATCATATCTTGAAAACTATATTACCTAGACATACATCATTAGGACATTTTTGTTAATCAGATATAGGACAGGATTCACGAAGCCTCCGTGTAAGAGTTACAAGTCTTACACGGAGGCGGCAGTTAAATGGTGTGATGTCAGCATGCCATGCATATGCATGAAGGCATGCTGACTCACATCTAAGGCTAACACGGTCCATGTAAGATGGTAGGGGGCGTGTCCATAGGGCAAGCCCTGTAAACGGACACACCCCCAGAAGAGTAACAGTCCCGAAAGTAAACCCCCACGACAGAGTCCGTGTAAATGTCAATAAACACAACACAACACATGCCCCCACAGACTATTAACATAAAATGTAAAAATGAACATGTTATATATTTTTTTATAAGTTTTAAAGATGTTTGCCCGTGAGTGCGCTCGTTTGCGCGGGCGTTCCCGTCACTTAGCCACAGTTAGCAGTCAGTGGAAAACCATATAAGAACTAAATATGCAAAGTAAGCCAAGAAGCAATAGTGTAGCATTAGAGATGTCAGCTGAAGAGGAGGCAGTCATGGTTCGAGCTCCCACAACATCAATTTTTATTTTTAGTGAAATAAGCACAAAACAATTCCCTGACATATATGTACATGTATAAAATTATTTTTATGTAAAATGTAATGAAATGGGCCATGTATTATGAAGAAATGTGTGAAAAAAAAAGAACAAATGTCAGAAGTGCCCATAACGGAGCTACACTCTAACAAGCTGAGTATATCTGCCCGTAGGTGAGCAGTGGCTTAACAGCTGTAAAATGAGTGCCCGGAGGTGAGCAGTGGTTTAACAGGTGTAAAATGAGTGCCTGGGGTTGAGCAGAGTTCTAACACACTGAAACTGTGTGCCCATAGCTGAGCTGAGAGTAATATGTGTGCTAACAGCCAAATGGCGCGTAAGCCAGCGTGACCCGTTTGCGCGGAGCTGCACACCGTGCCAATGAGCTAGCCGACGGGCAACGTTGAGCAAGCTGTATCAAAACTGCCTTTACACAGACACACCTCCTAGCCTGTGTAGACAGTCATAAAATATAAAATATAAAAAACAATGGCCAGGCTCGAACTCAGGATACCATGCACCATAGTCAATGTACTGAACCATTAAGCCATGACAGTTGCTCTTAGAAATGCAGTAATAGCATATATATAGGAATGAATGGAAAGAGAAGCATGACAAAGCAGGTTTTGTGAAGCTGATACATTTCCAAAATGGCCAATCACAGATAAGTGTGGGAAAAATGGCATATATAAGCCCCATAGGCGGGAACATACAGCATAACTGATTGTGGACCTGATTTGCAGTCAGGATGGCAGGTGTAGGAGAGGGTAGTTGCTTCCAAGCACAGAGGTGGGGCATTGAGGAGTCCAAATATATGGTTTGGCTCCTCGTCCATGATCATGAGGCCCAACTCATGCAGGGCCAGGTCCTGTGGGGAGCATATAGGGCTGAGGCATGGGACCGGTTGGCACATGATCTCACCAGTGCCACAGGAATACCAAGGACTGGTGAACAGGTCCGTCAACACAATGCGGACCTGAAGAGGCGGAAGCAGGACCAACTGAACTGTTGGATCCAGGAGGCCTGGCAAATGCCCAACGCCCCACTACTGAGTAAGTTACATGTAATTATTTATGTAGAAAGTTAACCTAGCTGATATTATGGAGATGTGTATTCCAATATTACTTCATTTATATTGCAGCTGCAGGTGTCCATTTTGCAAATCGTCGGGCCTATGCCGATAGGCTTGTGCGGTTGCGCCACCAGGCAGGTTAGTAAATCTCTCCCTGTAACTGTTAAAAAATAAAAGTATGACAGCTTGCAAAAGAGTGCAGTGTAGTCACCTATTAATATAAAGTGCAAGTAACAGTGTAAGAGAGATTCTGCTAGTAGTGTGTGATTACATAAGTGTGATGCAGCCTGTAATTCAAAAATAAAAATGAAACAAGTCTAAAATAAAGATGTTCCACCTGTAATATAATAGTACATAACCTGCAGCAGGCTGAAAAGTACAGCTACACAAGCTGAGTAAAACACATGTGTGAAATATATCCCCGTTTAAATTCTGAAACATGACACAAGTGAGACTGTTGGAAAGGATTGTTATAACTAAGTAAAACATGTCAATAAAGCCTAGAATTAAGTACCATCCTGAATTGTAAAAATAAAACAAGTGAGAGAGTGTGAGAAAGAGGTATGAATCCACCAATAAAGTAGTAATAACTCCTGAATAAAGTATACTGCAGTCAGTACAGAATGAAATAAATGTGACAGGCACAACCAAACAGCAAAATGTGTGGAATAAAGTACTGAAGCTGGAATGTGTGTCCCAAAATCTGGATATGTTGCTCCCAGTTTGCAATATGCAGATAGTATGGTTGTATGAAATACCAAACATCCACAGTTGTCTAGAGCCATATAAAGCAAATGTAGCAGGATGATGTAGCTGAACAGAGCCAGATATGAATGTGTATGAATAAAAATGAAATGTATATTGATGTAGCAGTAACATTCCTATCACCAACATTCATAAGTTTACACATAGGAAACTGTAGTCAGACCTGTAGTGTGTATATATCTGCAGCTAGTAGAAATGTACAGCATATGTATAGGTATTTGAAGTTGTTAATGAAATATTTCTTCACCCTACCCTATAACCACAAATAATCCATTCCACGTGAAATGGGTATGTGTATTCTCAATTAATTCCCCTGGACAATTGTCCTGTTGGTTCATACATATTTGCATGTACGTTGATGCATGTGCCCTGTTCATACATCCAAACCTGATGGCCTGTTGCCATCACTCAACCCTGCATGTTGTTGGATCGTGTATTGTTGTGCAAATTATGCATGTGTTATGCTTGCTGTTCAACGGCTTGAATTTATGGGTGTTTGGTTAATGGGAATACTAATGCATGCTGTTACAACTAATTGTGAATGGTATTGCACATTACTAACCCAAACTGTCATTAAATAATGCAAAACATAGGACGACAGGGAAGGCGGGTTCAAGCGGACCCACCTCTCCCACCTCAGCTGGCGAGTGCACCTGGCAGTAGTGCCCAGGCCAGACCCTCCTCCGGTGAACCTGTGCCACCTGCGGGTGGAAGTGCTGCAGGTGAAGGGGCTCGTCCCCCCTCTGCAAGCGTGGCCAAAGGAGAACATCCACTCACCCTTCATAGTGTCTGGACTGTGGTGCGTAGGGAGATCCGGCACGCTGTGCTTGGGCCCCTATGCCAGCTTGAGGCATGGGTGGCACAACTCACGGGCATGCCTGCTGCCCCTCCTATACAGCCCCCAGCTCAGCCCCATCCTGGGCAGTGAAGGCACAGTGGCAACTGCCCATGGGTGGGGATCTCAGTTCCACTGTTGCCATCTGTGGGCTCATGGGCTCGAGATATCCAAACATCCGTCCCCGTCAATTGTGTAACCCCCCCCACATGTGTCATACACCACCCCTGTATGCGTCTTGTTTGCCTTGTCTGTTAACCTCCCCTACCTACCTTCCCAGCTATACCGACTTCCTGTACCTGACATACCACTCTCACCTGAAAAAAAAAGGGCACTCTGTACCCACAAAAAATTACGCCCCATACATAGCTGCCCATTTTTCACACATGTCTGCTGGACATGTAAACTGGCAATTACAATTGGCTGTACAACAAATATTATTGTTGTCCTCACACCTCTCTCAGGGGTGGAAGGTTTCAAATTTCACACCAAATTACAAACATATGCTCAACTGTTGCTGATGAAGAAATGGGGATCTATGGGCCTTTCCTACATCCCTCCTGCAAAACCCAAGCTTGTTTTCCTACTGTCCTACCCTCTTTGTGCCCCCTTTTTCAACACTTGACTATCTCCCCATTTTCTTTTCTTTAAAAGAAAATAGCGTGGGTGTGCGTCAGAGTAAGCACTTTTAAGCAGTAGTAAGCGGGAGTGCGCTTCTGTGCGCTTAGCTAAGCATGTGTGCGCGAAGCTCAGTGGCAGTGCACATGCGTAAGCTCTGTGTAAACCAGCGCTAACCTGCTTAAAACTGCTTAAATGTGCCTTAGTCACTCTGAATGACAAGGCCTGTAGTTTTCTCAGCAGCAAAATAAAATACCTCCATCAGTCTTGAACCCAGGACCTTGGAAACACTAGTCTGCATGACTTACCACTAAGCCATGACTGCTATACAAGAACATTGTGCTGAAAGAAATATATCATAGAATAGTAGGAATTAATGTAAAGGGAATATAGCAAGTCTAGTACACAAAGCATGTCATGGATATTTACTGTCAAATCTAGTGGATTTGTAAAATAGTACTGTGTGATGAGAAACAGCCATGCTAGTTGGTAGCTACTAGGTAATAATGTCACAGTAGCATCTGGCAAGCCACACACATACTCAGAGCAGGATAAACACTGCCATATTTGAATAGTTAAGAGATCAGACATAGCAACTGTGACTGAGTTACAGGGATGTCCCTGATGTGAAAACAAATGTCAACTGTGCCCCACTGACACCCTGTCAAATGTACTAACAGTAGGCAGAAAGGTGTAACTACACATGCAATGGTAACTATGAATGACTGAAAGTATGCACCACTTGCACGTCACAAATGGTGTACTAATACATATGCTCAAAATAACCCACAGTTAGAACTGCAGAATATCAGAATATTTCATTGGAGTATCCCACTGATATGTACCATTCCATGAGGCTGATAAAAGATGCACCTGAGAGCATCTGAGGCATGCTCAGCAGCATGATCAAATACCCTTGTAAGTGTCAAGGCCCATACCATGGCCAGACCACACTGCATGCAGTAACACCCTACCACAACAAACACATAGGGAATTGCTGCCCAAACAGATTTAGCAAGTATTACAAGCTGTGAATGTAAATGGAAAATAGGAAAGCCATAGCAACACATTACAGGAAAGACACCTAGCAGGCATACAAGGAGTGAATGTAAAGGCCAAATATTGAAGCCATAGCAAAAGATTGCAAGAGCCACTGCTATATACCAGTTACACCACAATCCCCACAGGAAAGCACACCCATATACACAGTATTACTAGTTGTAGGTGTCAGTTTACATACACACGGAGAAGAGGACACTGGAGGAAGGAATACTCAGCTTACAGAACAACATGCATTGCAGTGTCTACAACACAGCCTGAAATATGAGAGACATACCAACCCTTACACTCACAGAACAGTGTCCACAGCAAACCAGCATGGTCCCCACCCTGATAATCTGAAAGGGCTAAGCCTACCTAACAGACCTTTTTATAGCACTGTCCTGTAATCACAGTGAGAACTGCAATCACTACGCAACAGGCTGCATGCAATTAGTAAATGCTGGCTAACAATTGGTGCAGAGGCCATCACATGGGCATATGCAGATACCTACAAAAGCATCCTGTACTCCCAGTCCACACATGCAATACTTTCATTGCACCCTCTGGAGGTAGAGACAGAGAGAGAGAGAGAGACAGAGAGAGAGAAAGAGAAAGAAAAAAAAACAGTAACAACAAAACAAAGAGGCTGACAGCAGGCCAAGTAACTGCAAGCCTATGCAAACAGCTGCAACAAACACAGGTAATGTAAAGTACTACTATAATAGTCTACATACTGTGAACCCTCCAGATGTGTTATTGGTCTGTATCTATGTATATGAAGATGTGCATAGGGCCGGGGACATACTGCAACTGTCACTGAAGGCTCTACATACATATGTATGTGAAGGTAGCTATGTGCACATAGCAATGTAGGTTGTAGTGCAATGTACAAGTAGGTTGTACAGTAATGGATGTTCATCAGTACGTTACTGTGTGTATACATATGTGGAACTAAAAGGAGTATATATATATATATATATATATATATATATATATATATATATATATATATATATATATATATATATATATATGTATGTATATCGAGATATGTATGTATATATATATATATATATATATATATATATATATATATATATATATATATATATATATATAAAATATGCATATGTGTATACATAGATAGAGAGGGATGTAGAAATACATAGACATATATAGTCTCACAGTGTCATAGTTTAGTACTAGGCATTCTGCAGACAGTGTATAGAATAGATTTATAAAATTGTGCCTCTGTATAGTAGTGACACAGTGAAGACCCCCGTACATAATAGCATTAGTTTACTGTGCCTCTGTCTAGTAGTGACACAGAGATGACCCCTGGTGTAAACCTATGATCTCCCATCCACTCGTCAAGAATTCACATGAAGAGTGTCAGTGAGGGTCTCTGCCTAACATGAACTGGAATCTGTTCCACAGTATGGGAAGCCTCTGAGTTATGGATCTGTCCCTACATCATGTCCTATTCATATGTGTGCTGAGGTTTAAATCTGTAGCTGTTGTGGTTCTGATGGATTTGGATTGTATGAGGTGGAACATGTCCATCAATACCTGATTGGACATGGCCTTGTACGTCAGGCACAGATCACCCCTAAGTAGGCGGTATGCTATGGAATAGAGCATGAGTTTATTTAGTCTGGCAGCATATGACATTTGTTGGAGACACTTGATCCTTCTGGTGACGTACTTATGGGTCCCCCTAGCTGTTGAAAGTGCTAGGTGAGGTACATACCAAATGGGGCATAGTACACAGTCATGGGCCAGATAAGGGAGGAGTATAGGGGTACAATGACCTCTTTTGATCTGGATGTGAATCCCTTCATGATAAGGTGGGCAAGGTAGGAAATCTATCCAACCACTTTGGCAACGTGGGTGTCAAATGAGAGGTCAGTATCGATTAGTGTCCCCAGGTCTCTGATTACTTTGTCTGTACTCAGTGGGTTACTGTCTATGTGATAATATGTGGGTACCTTGTCCGTCCGAAAGGGTATGACTATACATTATTTGGCATGCAGTTTAAGGCCATGACTCCGGCACCAGTTGCCGGTTTCTGTGAGGCCTTTCTGTAGGATGTATGTGTCCGCTGGTGTAGGGACTATGGCGCTTAGTATGCAGTCATCTTTGAACATTGTCAGCCACTACCCTCCCATGTTTGCTTCCACATCTGAGAAATAAATGCCGAACATGAGCGGTCCCAGGACAGAGCCCTGTGGGACACCACTTGTGACTGGCTCTGAGTCTGACATGGCACCAGTGAGTTTGACTTTAGGGTTTCTATCTGTTAGCCAGTTTGCAACCCGTCTTGTGACATATGGATTTACATTTAAGCTGTTGATCATGTCTATGATGCCAGAGTGGGGTATTGTGTCAAACGCCGTAGGCAAGTCCAGGTAGGCTGTATGGACCGCTGTGCCCTCATCAATGACTCTAGTGACTGATTTGAAAAGGTCAACCAGGTTCATAAGGCAGGATCTGCCCTCTACAAAGCCGAACTGGGTGGGATCAAGTGCCTGTAAGTCCCCAATGTCTCTGTGTATGAGTTCCATAATGATTCTTTCCATAGAGTTGCAGACCAGGCTGGTTAAGCTTCCTCAGCTGGACATCTCAGATGACAGGGAGGTTACAGTCAGCTGGGATAAGTAATTCCTCATGTGGGGGTGAGGGAGGGGTGAAATCTGCACTGAACCTGTCTGCCAGAATGTTGGCAATATCTGTGTGTTCAGTGTAGCTTTTGTCACTGTGAACTAACTCTGAACATATCTGAGGGTTTCCACCCAGGTGTCTAACATAGCAGAAGAAGGCCTTGTGGTTATCTGTCGTGTCCATAGCGATTTCCCACTCATTGTTGGCCTTGCATGTTTGTATGAGAGAATGTATCTTTCTACTAGTGCTGATCAGAGATGCCTTATCTTTATGGAATTCTGCTCTGCCGTGCAGTAGCTACCTTCTGTTGTTATACAATTTGTTCATGGCTGGGGTCCACCAGACAGGACGCCTGCCCTTGGTGGAGAGGGTCTTGGTTTTATTTGGGATTGCATGATCCATGCATTCTTGGAGATGTCTGTAGAAAGCATTTGTGAAGGAGTCTGCATTGTGGGATGTGGTTTCCACTGGCTCAGTGGGCTTAAAGGATACCAACTCAGTTTTAAGAAGTGTAAAGTCAGCATGTGAGAGGATTCCCACTGTAGTCTTTTGTGTTGTGGGGGAGGTGGGATATGTATATCCAGGGTGATTAGTCTGTGGTCAGATGTGACTAGCGAGGGGTATGCTTCCGGTGTGTAGCACAATGTCCCCATGTTTGTGATGATCAGGTCTAGTATATTATCTCCCCTTGTGGGAGAGGTGACTAGCTGTTCCATTGCATTTGACTTAGTGAATTCCGGGAACCTTTGGGCTAGGGTGTTTGGGCTAGAATAATGCACCCAGTGTATGTTAGGGTAGTCTCACAATATGATGGTGTGCGGTGGGACATTCATATCCTCCAATGTCTTCAGGAAGGCTGACTGTGGATCCTGAGATTGGGAGGGTGGTCTGTAACATGCTACCAGTTGTATAGCAGGTTTGCCTATGGTTATTTGCACCTGGATGGTCTCTGATGCTTCATGTGTTGCCACTAACTTGGAGGTGTGGGTGTCCTTCATGAATATGGACACTCCCCCTCCCTTTTTGTTTTGGCCCGAGTTCTGGGGCCAAAAAGCATGATACGCGGTATAGCCTGGTACTGCTGGTGTGCTCTCAGGAGCCTTGAACCAGTTTTCGCTTACTGCACAGACATCGAGATTGGTAGAATATGTACGTACAGATATATGTAATACACACATACATATATAGATATATGTAGATACACATACATATACAGATAGATCTGACTGACAACAGATATGTCTGTATATGACTATCCATCTCTCTCTGTCCCACCCCCTCTCACTCTCAATCTCCCTCTGTCTCTCTCTCACTCTCTCCCCCTCTCTCCCCACATCTATATGTATATATCTACATCTATATATACATATTATATACATATATACAAACACACACACACATATATATATATATATATATATATATATATATATATATATATATATATATATATATATATATATATATATATATATATATATATATATATATATATATATATATATATATATATATATATATATATATATATATATATATATATATATACATATATATATATATATATATATATATATATATATATATATATACTGTGTGAGGCACATGTGTGCAGATGTATTGCAACAGGTGCCTGGTGTCAAAGGCATGGAATGAACACCAGTGTGGATACTGGAGTACCATACCCCATTCAAAAACACTGACACCAGTAACCGCCACATATGTGCATGCCTGCCCACCACTGCATGTGTCAGGGGGGAACAGGGGCAACAAGTGTACAATAGGCTTCCCATTGATATACACAGTGGCACACTGGTCCTGTAATACCTGTACATGGAATGTGTCAGCGGACATGGTGTGTCAGCTATGGACATGTAGATCACTGTAGCCCTCTACACCCCACAATGTCCTACACGGTATGTACATCCCATGACAGCTACAGATATGGAGAAGGACACAGACATATGCAAGTAACTGTGTCAATGCACCCAAACACAATACCTATGCAGAGTGACTGACAAGACTACAGAGTGCACACAGACTACTTACATAGAGGTTACCACTGCTGGATATACATAGTTCGGTCACACCCATGACAGTTGTCTAATAACCATGGTAACACTTCCAACATCCACAACACAAATTACCTATGTCTGTCGTCCTAGTCACTGCAGTATAGAGCACATGGTGGAGGTACAGGACCCTACCCACAGATACGACATACCCTGTAGTAAACCACACAGAATTAAGAAGCATGGCTCCTCATGAGTAGATGTCAGACATACCCCTGCTGAATGTTATGCAGATAGGTAATATGCCATATGAGTCACCCTATGTAACTCTTTCTAAGGAGCAGGTACGATCATAACACATGTGTCACAAGGGGCAGGGTAGCATAACAGTATGCTGCTGTAGGCCCAGGGCCAAAAGCACACTACCTACCTAAGACACAATGCACACATTGCAAACGAAATATGTGAGGTGGAATGAGTGTGCCAGTGACTGGGTACATGTTATGTACTGGTGTGATTGCTCACCATGACTGTCTGTCTGTCATGGTAGTGTCTGTCCTTGGTGTGAGGCCAGAGACAGATGTGTGAGGTATTGCGATCAACACATACTACATTGCCATATGTTGTGAAGTGTTACCCTGTATGTTACTGTGGCGTAGGTAGGGTTATGGCAAGTAAGAGTAGTTCATAGGTTCATAGGTTCATAGGTTTATACTAGGCTATCTGCCCTAAGGCATTTATAAGCCTAGCCCAAAGTTTTGTGGCTTACGCCACCCCTTATGTTAAAAAATACTGTGCCCATTAGTTTGTTGTGCATCTGTCCAGCAGTGACACAGAGATGATTCCCAGGGTAAACCTACGATCTCCCATCCACCGGTCAAGATTTCTCTTGAACAGAGCCATCGAGGTGCTCTGCCTCACATGGACTGGGATTTTATTCCACAGCATAGGGAGTATCTGGGTGACAAATCTATCCCTCCAGCATGTCCTATTTATATCCGTGCTATGGTTTAAGTCGCTTGCTCTAGTGGATCTGGTAGATTTGGATTTTTTGAGGTGGAGCATGTCCATTAATTCCGGGTTGGACATGGCCTTGTATGTCAGGCACAGGTCACCTCTGAGCAGGCGGTATGCGACTGAATAGAGCTGGAGTTTCTTCAGTCTGGCAGCATATGACAGATTTTGGAGTCCCTTTATCCTTTTGGTGAGGAAATTTTGGGGTCTCTCCAATTGCTGCAGGTGTCGGGTGAGATACATCCCGAATGGGGCATTGTACTCGATCATTGGTCTGATAAGTGAAGAGTACAGGGAACAATTACCTCACTTGATCTGGATGTGAATCCCTTCATGATCAGGTGGGCAATGTAGAAGGTCTTTCTAACCACTTTAGCAATGTGAGTGTCAAAAGAAAGGCCACTGTCAACCTGGGTCCCCAGGTCCCGGATAACCTCTTCTGTGCTTAATGGATTGCCACCTATATGGTAGCTTGGGGTTACCTTGTTTTTCCCGAAGGGTATGACTATACATTTTTTGGGATTTAACTTCAGGCCATGGCTCTGGCACCAGTTATCAGTTTCCGTGAGACCCCTCTGAAGGATATCTGTGTCCGATGTACTTTCCACTATGGCGCCCAGTTTGCAGTCATCTGCAAACTTTATCAGCCATAGTCCTCCTATGTTTGCCTGTACTTCTGAGAAGTAGATGCCGAACAACAGGGGGCCAAGGACTGAGCCCTGTGGGACCCCACTTGTGACCGGCTTGGAGTCTGACATGGCGCCAGCAACTTTAACCCTGTGGATTCTGTCCTTTAGCCAGTTTGCAACCCACCTTGTGACATATGGGTTTACATTTAAGCTGGTAAGTTTCTCTATAATACCCGAGTGGGGTATTGTGTCGAAAGCTTTTGCAAGGTCAAGGTAGGCTGTATGGACTGCCTTTCCCTCATCAATGGCCTTGGTGACTGTTTCGAAGAAGTTGACCAAGTTCAAAAGGCATGATCTGCCCTTGACAAAGCCAAACTGGGTTGGGTCCAATGTCTGCAAGTCCCCTATGTCTTTGTTTATGAGTTCCATTATGATCCTCTCCATAGCTTTGCAGACCAGGCTTGTTAAGCTTATGGGGCAGTAATTTCCAGGGTCCGTAGAGGTACCGCCTTTGTGGAGTGGGACCACAGTTGCCGTACACCACTCCTTGGGCACGTATCCTGTGGTAAGGCTAAGATTAAACATCTGCCTTATATGCGGGTTTACTTCCTCGTTGAGTTCATGTAGCACACAGTCGGGGACACCATCCGATCCCATTGATGCTGTGTTTTTAGCTTTAGAGAGAGCAGCTGAGAGAGAGTGTGCATTACCAGTGAAATATGTAACGTGCATTGTGTGCAGTGCATGGGCTGATACTGTTCCCCATACAGTACCTTGATACAAACCCCCAGTATGAGGTTGTGCATTGTACCTGAGCCAGTGTGCTGACTGCTGCAGTATACTAGTCTGTCATATGGAGTGTGCCAGGTACTGTTGCACGGTTGTCGGATGAGCACTGATATCTGGTCATTTACATGTGTATCCCCCAATAGACAGACAGATGCTATATATGGTGGTTAAGTTATATCACTACAGTCGAGTATTATGTGTATTATAGGTTCATAGGTTCATACTAGGCTATCTGCCTTAGGGCATTTATAAGCCTAGCCAGAGTGTGTTTGGCTTTCGCCACCCATTTTAAATTAATTTTGCTATGCCCTTTTTCGAGGTTAGTATACTGTGCCTCTGTCTAACAGTAACACAGAAGTGATACCAGGGGTAAACCTACGATCTCCCATCCACTCATCAAGATTCCTCTTGAAGAGAGTCAATGAGGGACTCTGCCTAACCTGGACTGGGATTTTATTCCAGAGTAAAGGGAGCCTCTAGGTTACAAATCTGTCCTTCCAGCATGTCCTATTTATTTCAGTGCTGAGGTTCAAGTCTCTCGAGCACGTAGCTCGATGGGATTTGGATTTTCTAAGGTGCAGCATGTCCATTAATTCCGGGTTGGACATGGCTTTATACGTCAGGCACAGATCGCCTCTGAGCAGGCAGTATGCCACTGAGTAGAGCTGGAGTTTCTTTAACCGGGCAGCATATGGCACCTGTTTGAGCTCTATGATCCTCTTGATGAGGTACTTTTGGGGTCTTTCCAGTTGCTGCAGGTGTCTGGTAAGGTACATCCCGAAAGGGGCATTGTACTCAATTATGGGCCTGATGAGGGATGAGTAAAGAGGCACGATGACCTCCCCTGATCTAGATGTGAATCCCTTCATGATTAGGTGGGCTATATAAAATGTTTTTCTAACCACTTTGGCCACGTGGTTGTCAAATGAGAGATTGCTATCAACTTGGGTCCCCAGGCCCCTAATTACTTCTTCTGTACTTAATGGATTACCACCTATGTGGTAATTTGTGGCCACTTTTTTTGCCAAAGGGGATGACTATACACTTTTTGGCGTTTAGCTTGAGGCCATGGCTCTGGCCCCAGTTGTCTGTTTCTATGAGGCCCTTTTGGAGGATGCTTGTGTCGGCTGGAGAGTCGATTATGGCACCCAGTTTGCAGTCATCTGCGAACTTAGTCAGCCACAATCCTTCCGTGTTGGCCTGTACCTCCGAGAAATATATACTGAACAAGAGAGGTCCCAGGACTGAGCCTTGTGGGATGCCACTTGTAACTAGTTTGGAGTCTGACATGGCTCCAGCAATTCTAACCATGTGGGTTCTGTTCTTGAGCCAGTTTGCAACCCATCTAGTGACATAGGGGGTTATATTTAAGCTAGTGAGCTTATCTATAATGCCCGAGTGGGGTATTGTATTGAAGGCTTTTGTGAGGTCCAGGTAGGCTGTGTGGACCACCTTCCCCTCATCAATGGCCTTGGTGACTGTTTCAAAGAAATCAACCAGGTTTAAGAGGCAGGATCTGCCCTTAACAAAGCCGAATTGGGTAGGATCCAGTGTCTGTAGGTCCCCAATATCTTTATTTATGAGGTCCATGATGATCCTTTCCATAGCTTTGCAGACTAAGCTAGTCAGGCTTATGGGGTGATAGTTTCCAGGATCCGTTGAGGTACCACCTTTGTGGAGAGGGACCACTGTTGCTGTACGCCACTCTTTCGGTACATATCCTGTAGTAAGGCTAAGATTGAACAGTAGTTTTATGTTTGGGTTTAGCTCTTCTTGGAGTTCATGTAGGACGCAGCCCGGGACACCGTCTGGTCCCATTGATGCTGTGTTTTTTGCTTTGGAGAGGGCAGCTCTTACCTGAGCATCTGAGATGTCAGGGTGGCAGCACTCTGCTGGGATAAATATTTGCCCTTTTGGTGGGGAGGGGGGGAGTTTGCGCTGAACCTGTCAGCTAGGATGTTGGCAATGTCTGTGGGTTTGGTGTATTTTTTATCATTGTGGACTAATTCTGAGCATATCTGGGAATTCCCACCCAGGCTCCTAACATAACTAAAGAAAGCCTTGTGATTATCCTTAGTGTCCTGTGCAATTTTTCTCTCGAAGCTGGCCTTAGACGATTTTATGAGTGCCAGTAGTTTTTGGTAATACTGATCAGAGATGCCTTCCCTTTTTGGGATTTTGCTCTATCATGTAGTAGCTTCCTCCTTCTATTGTATAGTTTGTTTATGGCTGGGGTCCACCAGACAGGACGTCTGCCTTTGGAGGATTGAGTCTTGGTTTTATTTGGGATTGCATGATCCATGCATTCCTGAAGGTGTTCATAGAATGTGTTTATAAAGGATTTTGCGGTCTGGGCCGTATTTTCCACAGGCCCGGGGGCTTTGAAGGATTCCAACTCGGTTTTGAGGTGTGTGAAATTTGCTTTAGAGAAGTTTTTCACTGTGGTTTTCAGGGCAGGGGGTGGAGTTGGGATGTGAATATCCAGTGAGATTAGTTTATGGTCTGATCTTACCAGTGAGGGATACACTTCTGGTCTGGAGCATAGAGTCCCCATGTTGGTGATGATCAGGTCCAGTATGTTTTCTCCTCTTGTGGGAGTGGTAACAAGTTGTTCCATAGCATTTGAGTTTATAAATTCTAGGAACCTTTGGGCTAGGGTGTTGGAGCTAGAGTAATGCTCCCAGTCTATGTTTGGGTAGTTGAAGTCGCCCAATATAATGGTGTTTGGAGAGACCTTCATATTTTCCAGTGTTCTCAGGAAGGCCGAGTGGGGTTCCTGGGTTTGGGAGGGTGGTCTGTAGCAGGCTATAAACTGGAAGGCAGTTTTACCCACTGTTAGTTGCACATGGATAGTCTCTGATGCTTTGTGCCATGCCACCAACCTGGAGGTGTGGGTATCTTTGATGAATATTGATACTCCCCCTCCTTTTGTGGTACGGTCCAAGTTTTGGGGCCGAAAAACATGGTATGAGGTATAACCTGGTAGTCCTGGGGTGCTCTCTGGAGCCTTGAACCAGGTTTCAGTTACTGCACAGATATCGATTTTCTCCATGCTAAGGAGAGTTTTGAGTGTGTGCATCTTGAGGTTTAGACTTCTGGCATTGAGTAGCATTACTCTTAGTTTCTTATCGCTTGTGATACCTATGGAGGTGGGTTTGTCTTTTGAGCCTTGCCTAAAAAAGGCACTATGGGGGTAGCAAGAGCCTTTGCCAATATCCAAAAGCCCAGGAGTGACAGATGCAAGCCGTCCCTAGCGAAGCATTGTGGCTTGTCGAGCATGTCATCCCAGGTAGACAGGCATTGAATCCCCTTTAAATGACACCAATACTTAAGCCAATTGTTAAAATCGATCATCTTGTCTTCATATTGTGGCATCATTCTTGATGAGGGTAAGATGCTACTGAAGGTCAGGGTCATACCGGCTTGGGCTACATGCTCAGAGAGCTCCTCTATGTTTCCTTTCATGTAGTCCAGGGAGGTACGTCTCAGGTCATTCACACCAGCATGGACAATGACTGAGTCATATTTGTACTTGCCTTGGAGTGACCTGAGTGCTTGTGTTATGTGGCGGATGTGCCATAGTTTGCTGACAGATATTGCTGACATATTTTCCTTCTCCTTTTCAGGGCTATGGTTCACCAGCGGAACCCTGTGTACTCCGCTGCAGAGGAGGAAGAGTTACACCAAAGCCTGGTGCAGGATTTTGCAATACTCTTTTCCCGCACCAGCCAGAACCAGCAGGAGAGGGCTGCACTGTGGCAAGACCTGGTCCATCGGGTAAATGACATAGGCACACATAACTGGACATATGAGCAGGTACAGTGCACAGTGTACTGCAGTGATTTAATTAGAAATGTCCGTCAGTGTGCGTTGGATATCCACAGGCAGCAGCTTGCCACAGGTGGTGGGGTGTCTAGACACCCCCCCCACCAGACTGGAGGGACTACTCGTAAGTGTTATGGCTCCAGCCCAACAGCAACAGCAGCAGCATACATGTGTAATGATTTAGGCTAGAGCCTCCCAGCAGCAGGACACGGAGCATGCAGGTAACATGCCATGTGTATAGTTGACCGTTCTGTACACTGTTAGGTTATGCATGTGTGAGGTGTGTCCTCGTTTTGTAGCTGTAATCTTGGTAATTATTGTGCAAGAGTGATATTCTCAATATCAGCAGTAGACCTGTGGAAGGTAACTGTTGCACTACTGAACTGTATCATGCCCACAGTATCAATGGCACAGTTGTGCCCACTGAAAATAAATGTCTCTTTTCTGCAGGTCCCTCTGGTGTAACAGCAAGGCAGCCTATCCATGCTGGTGAGTGTGTAATACCGTTACCTTCAATACTCTTGATACTAACAGTAATAATAGGGTGAAGCAGCAGTGCTATGTGTTTGATTGCAGGTGTGTTTGTGTCTGTGTGTTGATATCTCATACACTGAGGTGTGTGCATGTGTGCATGTGTGCATGTGCGCATGTGTGCATGTGTGCATGTGCCCATGTGTGCATGTGTGCATGTGTGCATGTGCCCATGTGTGCATGTGCCCATGTGTGCATGTGTGCATGTGGGCATGTATGTATCAGTGGTGACATTGTGTACACATTGTAAACTGTTTTTCCTGTCTTACTCCCACAGGTTCTGGTGCTGCTCTGGTGTTGTGCAGCAGGGAACCTGAATCAGCTGCTGTGGATAGTGATAATGGTGATACCTGTGTAATGGCACAGGTAGGTGTGCCAGGGTATGTCATTGGTCAGCCAATTGAAACTACACAGCTGTCAACCCCATCAATGCGCACAGTCATCCTGTCAATACATCCTTTGTCACCAATGTCCCTAGATGATGGACAGGATACAGTGGGCATTGACCAGGGTAATGTGGTATTGGTGGCACATGCATCCCCACACAGCAGCCGTGGCCAGGGTCCTGACATGGTACCACATAGGCAGACGTCCAGGGGTTCTCGTGGGAGCATCCGTGGGCGTACCACCCCTGTCAGACATGCCCACAGAGGTCTTTCAACCTCAGCTATGTTTCGGGCTGTAATGCAGGCACAGTCACTAATGGAGCGGTACACCAGACAGGGTCTGAGGGAGCTGAGAGCATGTCGCACAGCTATGAGTGACAGTATGCGTGATGTTGCGGCTGCCATCCGTAACTTCACCGAGGTCATTGACAGACATTGGGGGGCATTAGATCTGTTCCACAACTACATGTCCATGAGCCAGAGCAATGGTGGATGGTTGCGGCGTCGACATGGCCGTATGCCAGCAACAGCAGCAGCTGGCAGCCATCGCGGATGACAACAGGCCCGCGGCCACTCACATAGTGCCAGCAGCAGCCCCAGCAATGCTGGGTCTGTGCTGTCATCAGACCGCCCCAGGAGACCACGTGCACGTGGTGTTGGACAGTCCCAACAGGGACCTGTCTCCAGTCACCAACCACCTGCTTCTGATGACAGTACCCAGTCTGGCTTAGTACCTGATATGGTCCGTAGCACCCCTGCCAGGCACAGGTACCGTGTCCGTGGCCACAGACTGTGATCTGTATGACCTGGCAGGTACAGTCTGTGGCTGTCCACAAACACCTGTATATGGCAGCCATGAGGTGGGACTGTGTGCATGCATACACGCATGCAAAGTGATAACACCTAGGGCTACCGCATACACGCACAAATTGCATCAACTTTGCCAAATCTTGTACTGCTGTCCCTCACCAACACACACACACACACAGACATGTCAATTGGTTGTATCAGTGGCAGACTCAGGCATACCAGGTACACACCCTGTGCATATGATGAAACTGTGCCACCTCCTGCAATCTGTAACATTGGTGCAGGAATAGGTTAACATGGTGCTGATGCACAGGGTGACTACATAGAAGTGTTGTAATAGTATGATGTTGACAACAGTACAGTGTAATGATATCATTGTGGGTATATACCAGCATGCCTGATGCAGTTACAGTATGAATGTCATTGTATTGTTTTGTACACCCATATTAATTACCATAGTGTACTGTCTGCACATCTTTGCATACTGGTGGTGAGGCTGTCAAGAGATGGCCACCTACATAGGTAGCACAGGGGATACGACAATGTACATATTGATACTCAATGATGGTCATGTCAACTGCGAGTTGCATGCTGTCCACACTCGACTCTGCAATGAGGATGTTTGAGGATGTTGATATCTGTGCAGTACTACACAACAGGTTCAAGGCTCACAAGAGCACACTAGCACTACAAGGTCACACCTCATACCATGCATGACAGCACCAAAACACAGAACTAACTATGACAGGAGGGAGAGTCTCCATACATGTCAAGGATACTGTGGTGCCAGGGTAGCATACATCATACTAAGTCTGGAACTGCTGAGTGAGGGCTCAGTGTCTGTTATTTGACATGTGTATTGTTACAGGTATAAGCACTTGGGTATCAGGCCAGTTATTCAACATTACGAAGGTACGTGGTCTATACACTTGTGGGGGGGTGTGGCTGGACCCAGCCCGTCTGACCTGTTAATGTCTGGGTACAGGCTTATAGTGCCTGCATATATGCACTGTTACCTACTGGAAGTCGTACACCTTGTTTGTTGTAGCATAGTCTACATAAAGGCCTGCTGACTGTAGCTTTGTTTGTATGCATGTTTGCTTGTTATGTTCCTGAAACACTAATTCCACCTGCAGTGCAGATTTACAGTGCCTCTGTGGATCCCTAGTGACATCTGTATTGCTTACTGTACTGATGTCCATGTCTCACTTGACAGAACGCCACTGTTTGTCCTGTTTGCATGTAGCTTGCCTGTAACACATTGCATATGACTTACCATGCATTTGCTCAAGACAGCATTCATATATGCCAGCACTAACAAATCAGGAGCACTACACCCTCACATACTCACCTTGAGTACCTTGTTCCCCATTGGCCCTATGTGCCGTTACTTAGTATGGGATTCACAATGCTATGGTAGCATGTGCAAAGGTCACCTGTCAATCTACTCTCAGGTCCAGTTGGTGAATCTGTGAGTCATGTGGCAATGTTACAGCTGCCTCATGTACACAGACAACCCTCTCCCCTTCCCATACACTTACAACACATGTGAGAGATGCAACCACATAGCCAAACTGGGGGCTAAGCTCTCTTAACTCAGTACTGGCATACCCTGTCAGGTGGAGTGGGATACTACAGAGAATACAGTACCAGTCTCCCATAGACCTGCCACAACCGCAATCCAAACACAGAAACACACAGGTACATTATTGGACTCTCAGAATAGCATCCTGCCTGAGCAGCTGACACCTGCAAAGCAGACACACAAGCAAATGTTAAGCCAGAGCAGAGCACGTGCAACACATAGCTCACAAAGCCTGTGTGCCAAACAGTCACAGGCCATATGGCTTGACAAAACACCTGCTACAGTTGTATGAGGTACCTCTATCGTCAGGTACACTGAGGTCCTGCTCACCAGGCTGAACAAGGTGAAGGTCACGCTGAGATGCCCGTCAGGCACTATGATCCACCACATAACACAAGCATACCGGTCACTCCAAGGCATGTAGAAGTATGACTCAGTCATTGTCTGTGCCAGTGTGTATGACCTCTGACTCACCTCCCTATACTACATGTTAGGGGACAAAGAGGGGCTGTCTGAGCTTGTGGCACAGGTTGGTATGACCCTGACCTTGAGTAGCATCTTACCCTCACCAAGAATGCTGCCACAATATGTAGACAGGATGATCAGTTTCTGCAATTAACGTATGTTTCGGTGACATTCAAAGGTGATCCAATGCCTGTCAGTGTGGGATTACATGCTGGACAAGCCACATTGCTTTGCTTGGGACAGCTTGCACCTGTCACCCATGGGCCGTTGTATATTGGCAGAGGCTGTTACTACACACATAGTGCCTTTGTATGCAAGGCTGACGTTACATAGCCAACTACACAGGTATCCCATGGGATAGGACACTAATAGAAATGCTACTCAACAGCAGCAGTGTAAACCTCAAGATGCATGCAGTGGAAACTGTCCTTAGCATGGGGTACAGCAATATCCGTGAAGTAACAGACTCCTGATACAAGGCTCCCAGTTGCACACCATCACTGCCAGGTCATACCTCATACCATGCTTGTCGTCCCCTACACATGCACCAAACCAGAACAGGGGGGATGTATCCAAAGGCACCTCAGATACACACACCCCCAGGTTGGTGGCACAGCACAAAGCATCAGAGCCTATCCATGTGCAACTAACAGTGGGTTAGACTGCCTTCAGGTTCATAGCCTGGCACACACCACCCTCCCATACCCAGGAAACAACACTGGGAATATGACGGTCTCTGCAAACACCATTATATGGGTGGACTGCGACTACCCAAACATAGAGTGTGAGCATTACTCTAGCTCCAAGACCCAATCTGAAGGGTTCTTAACATTCATTCCTTGCATTGCTATGGAACAACTTGTTACAACTCTTACAAGAGGTGACAACATGCTGCACCTGTTCATCACCAACATGTGGACTATATGCTCCAGACCAGTCATGTATCCCTCGCTGGTGGGATGACACCATCTACAACCCACACTGTATATTCACATACCACATGCAGCCCCTGCACAGAACATCACAGTCATACAGTTGTCTAATGCATATTCCATGTATTCATATGAGGCAGGCTTCGGACATGGGAACTATTGCAGTTCACAGGTACATATGTGTAGGTGGCGTACACATACATCATGTGTGCATTGACATTACTGATATAATGTATGTCGTGGAATATTGGGAACTACACCACACACACATGGATAAACTGTGTGACAAAAATACATATGGCGTTTGTAGGATACAAACCCCTACCTACCTATGTTAGGTAACTTGTGAGAGACACAGTAGCAGAGTGTGCTATTTGCATTACTGGGAGGATTGCTTTCTCCTGCTGTACTTCTAGGGTGCTGACATCATCAGTGTTTAGACAGTGGAATATGCAGCATGTGTTGTGTAGTAATAGTTGCCAAAAGGGGCATTTCTTTTACACATAGAATTGCACAGACACTACTCACCCCCCACACAGTCATACACACACTGAGCATTTGCAGGATTCAAACCCATACCTAACTATGTTATGATACTTGTGAGAGATGCAGTAGCAGAGCGTGCTATTTGCATTACTGGGAGGATTGTTTTCTCCTGCTGTACTTATAGGGTGCTGACATAATCAGTGTTTAGACAGTGGCATATGCAGCATGTGTTGTGTAGTAATAGTTGCCAAAATGGACATTTCTTACACATAGAATTGCACACGCACTATTCCCCCCCACACACATTCACACACACACACTGAACACTTGTAGGATTCAAACCCCGACCTAACTATGTTATGACACTTGTGAGAGACGCAATAGCAGAGCGCACTATTCAAATTACTGGGTATCATTTTTGCTCCTGACTAATGTATAGTGTGCTGACATCATTATGTATGAAGAGGTATGTACATCTGTTACTATCCATCAGTACAGGGGAGAGCATATCTATGCATTAACTTTGCACAGGCACAGTGGCCTACTATACTGTGGAGGCAGACACCAAATTCACTGAGGATAGCCTTCTGTATTCCCTAGGGACAACAGCCTAGTATTGCACCCTACGGCCATATGTTTACCTGTCAGATGCAAGTATCTGTTGCTCATATACTGTTTGTGGGTCTTTATTGCCATAGCCTTCCCTATCTCTATGAACAACTTGTGTACTGTGGAAGATGTTTGCATATGAGTGGGATCCAGTACTTTACTTATGCCTCTGTTGTAATTTCACTGTGTGCACTGGGCAGATTTCTGTATTGTGGGAGGTTCCTGTGCTAACACATACAAATGCCAGATATGTGTGTGCAACTGCTGAACTGAGACATGGCCTAAGTGTGTGAGCATGCCCATTTCACAGTTTCTATGGCTTCTTGACTGACACGTCTCATTTATCTAAGTATGCGAGCATGCCCGGTGTGACCTTTCCTTATGTTGGGATCTGTGGACCACCACATTTGTGTTTGTGTGTGGATGCCTTCTATATTTCACATGTACAGTTGAGTGTTGGACATCAGGTTGTGTTCTTACTGCCCAACTGCTTTGTGTCTGAACCTAACAGGCATTATGCTGTGCCTGCAGGGTCGCCATGGGATAGTTTGCATGCAGTTGTCAACATCCTTTCCTACTGACCAAACAGTTGTATTGTCGTATAGTGTACTGCTGCAGTACTTTCACTGTGGTGGACAGTATAATCGGTTTCAGTCCTATCACTGCTTGTAAAATTTATAGTGAGCACACCAGACTGGTTGAGGGCCAGTTGTGCAGATATGACCATGTTGCATTTTGTTCAGATATGGACAGCATAGTACATGATTATCCGACATTGTTAATGTATTCCACAACTTGTGTGGACAGTGACAAACAATGGCCATGTGCCCTAGTCCATTTGTAATGCTAGTCAGAGAGTGTTTATCCTTCAACACACATTTACTGGTGTTTGCCATGACATATGTCAAGGTTAGTGTGCTGTGCCTCTGTCTACCCGTGACATACAGGTGATATCCAGGGTACACCTTCCATCTCCCATCCAGTCATCATGATTCCTCTGGATGACAGTCACTGAGGAACTCCCTGGATAACCTGTACTGGGAGTTTAGTCGTGAGTGGTGTGAGCTTCTGGGTTATGGACCAATCGGTAGAGCATGTCTTGTTTATGTCTATGCTGGTGTTCAGGCCTGTCAGCTGCATAGGTCACCAGCATTCAGATTTTACATGGTGCCAAATGTCCATTGATACCAGCTTGTTCGTGGCTTTATACATCAGGCGCAGTTCACCTCCAGCCAGGCGGTATGGCACTGTGTGGAGCTGCAGTTTGTTTAATCAAGCGACACATGGCATCTGTTATAGCTCTGCGATCCTCCTGGTGGGGTATTTGTGGGGTCTTTCCAGTTGATGCAGGTGTCTGCTAAGGTACATCCCTGAAGGGCCATTGTACACAATTGTGAGGTTGCTGATGGATGACTGGAGAGGCACATTGACCTACCCTGACTGAGCTGTGCTTACCTTCATGATTAGGTGGGTATATGGTATGTTTCTGTAACCGCTACAGACACATGGTTGTCACATGCAGGATATTTATCACCTTGTGTCCCCAGGTCTCTTATTGCTCCTGATATACTTACTGGGTTAACACCTATGTGGTAATTTCTGGCCATGTACTGTGCTTCCAGAGGGGATGACTATACACTATTCTGCATTTAGCTTGTTGACATGGCTGTGGCACCACTTGTCTGTTTCTATGTGTGCCTTTTGTAGGTTGCTTGTGTCAGCTGGAGGGTCCGATATGGTGGGCAGTTTGTAGTCCTCTGTGAACCTGTTCAGACAGAGTCCTTCCATGTTGGCCTGTACCTATGTGACATATATAGCATACAAGAGAGGTCCCAGGACCATGCCTTGTGGGATGCCTGTTGTACCTGGTTTGCAGTCTGACATGGCTGCAGCATGTCTGACCAGGTCAGTTCTGTCCTTGAGCTGGTTTGCAACCCATCTACTTGCATAGGGGTTTACAGTTAGGCTGGTGAGCTTATCTGTACTGCCAACTAGGGTATTGTATGGAAGGGTTTAGCAAGGTCCAGATAGGCTGTGTGATCCACATTCCCCACATCAATGGCCTTGGTGTGCATTTCACATGAGTCAGACATGTGTAAGGGGCAGGATCTGCCCTATGACAGCCACACTGGGTAGGGTCTAATGTCTGTAAGTACCCAATCTCGTTATTCCTGGGATCCATGATCATCCTCTCCATTACTTTGCCAACCTAGATAGTCGGGGTTGAGGGGTGATAGTTTGCAGTATCCATTCAGGCACCCCCTTTGTGGTGAGGGACCACTGTTGCTGTACACTGCTCTTTGGGTTCATATCCTGTGGACTGATAGTGCGCAGTACTACTATTTGGTGTTCCATTCTTCTTACAGTAGTTGTTGGACACAACCCAGGACACCATCTGGTACCATTGTTGATGTGTGCTGTGCTTTGTGGATGCTGGCTGTTACATCAGCATCTGCAATGTCAGGGGGCCAGCACTCTGCTGGGATAGATATTTGGCAGTTAGGTGCTGGTGGGGAGTTTGCAAGGAAACTGTTAGGTAGGATGTTGGCAATGTGTGTGAGTTTGGTGTATTGTTTGTGATATTAGAGTTCTGCAGAGTATATCTGTGGATTATCACCATGGTTCCTACCATCAGGTAGGACAGCTGTGTGGTAATCCTTTGTGTCCTGCACAATTTGTTTCATCATAGGTTCATAGGTTCATACTAGGCTATCTGCCCTGGCCTTGTTTGAGCATGGACAGACTGTTTCGACACCCCTTGCAATGTGCATATTATGCCCATGTAGGGTTTACTTTACTAGATGTGACACAGGGATGGCCCCCAATGTGCAACTACTATCTCCCATGCACTTCACCAGATTTCTCTTGTTGAGTATGAGTGTGGAGCTCAGCCTATCATGGACTGGGATTCTGTTCCAGAGTGTAAGGAGCCTCTGGGTTATGGATCTGTCCCTCCAGCACATCCTATTTATCTTTGTGTGGAGGTTCAGATATCTCACTGTGGTGTCTCTGCTGGATTTGGGGTTTCTGCAGTGGAGCATGTCCATTCATTCTGGATTGGACATGGCCTTGTACATCAGGCATACATCACCTCTGACTGGACAGTATGCTTCTGAATTGGGCTGTGGTTTCTTCAGCCAGGCTGCAGATGTCCAATGTTTGGACCCTTTATCCTGTTGGTGAGGTAGAGTTGGGGTCTTTCTAACTGCTGCAGGTGTAAGGTAAGGTACATCCGAACTGGGGCATTGTTGTCACATATGGGCCTGATAAGGGAAGAGTATGGGGGCACAGTGACCTCTCTTGATCTACATGTGCATCCTTTCATATTAAGGTGGGCAATACAGCAGGTCTTCCTGGCCACCTTGGCAATGTGAGTGTCACATGACAGGTTACCGTCCACTTGTGTCCCTAGGTCCCTGATTACTTCTTCCATACATAATGGATTGCCACCTATGTCATACTTTGTGTGTGCCTTGTTTGGTATTTGTTGAGACATTCATACTCTGCAGTGTGTTTAGGAAGGCTGTCTGGGGTACCTGGGTTTGTGGGTGTGGTCTGTAGCAGGCTTCAAACAGGGACATAGTTTGAGCCAGTGTTACTTGCCCGTGGATAGCCCATGCTGCTTCTTGCTGTGGTACCAACCTGGGCGTGTGGTTATCCTTGACAATTACTGATAGCCACACTCCTATTGTAGTGTGTTCCATGTTTTGGAGATGTAGAGCATGGTATGAGGCATAACCTGGTAGTATTAGGGTGCTCTTCTGGGCCTTGGCCCAGGTTTCTGTAACAGGACAGATATTACCATTCTCCATGCTGTGGTGGGTTTGGTCTGCATGGACCTTGCAGGTTAGACTTCTGGCATTGGGTAGCATTACGTCCAGGTTGTTATCCCTTGTACTACCTATGGTGGGGGGTTTGTGTTTCCAGCCTTACCTATTCAAGGCACAGTGGGGGTGACAACAGCCTTTGCCAGTATCCACACAGCCAGGTGTGCTGGGTGCGTGCCATCCCTAGCAGGTGGGGCATTATGTCTTGCTCTGCATGTCAGCCCAGGCTGTCAGCCATGTGTTCCCCTTTGCTAACGGCAATACTTCAGCCAATTATTGTACTTGATCTTGTTGTTTTCATAGTATGGCATCATGCTTGGTGAGGGTGGGATGTTAGGCAGGGTCTTCATGTTTGCATATACTAGATGGTGTTACATTGCTTAACACATGGCAATCATGCCTCAGGTGGTGCTGCAGGGCTGCCTCTGTCGGATGCACATACTATACTCCCTGTACATGTTTGACAGCAGGTTGTGTCATGTTAGGTGTCCCTGTTACTATATGAGTGAGTCAGAGAGGGGTATCATTCCCAGGGTTCCTACTGAGCCAGTGTATGTGCTATGCATTGCCTCTTTGCCAAGGCCAGGGCATACTGGGCACATCTCCTTCTGCCTACTGGGGCAGGCTCAGGTTGTTCCTCCTCCGAGTCACGCTCTGCCTGTGATGGTCTTGGCAATGGTGGGGGGCTGTTTGTCCCGGCCCTATGCTGGTCCTGCTGCAGCTGTTTTCGCAGAATCATATTATGTAGCATAGCACATACCATGACAATTTGGGTACATGTAGTTGGTGAGTACTGCAAGGCTCCACCAGATGTGCCCAGGCACTGGAACCGTGACTTGAGCAGCCCAAACACATGCTCTATTACATTATGTGTTTGTGCGTGTGCCTCATTATGGCATTCTTGTTCAGGTGTGTGTGCATTTCTGATGGGTGTCATCAGCCACGGCTCAAGTGCATATCCTGCATCCCCCACTAGGTGACCATGTGAGATGTCCCCATTGGCAAATGTCTGGTACAGCTGCGTCAAATGCCAGATATGGGAATCATGGTAGCTCCCAGGGCAGCCAGCACACACATTCATTATTATGCCCTGGGCATCACACACGACCTGGCAGTTGATGGAGGGGAAGCCCTTGTGGTTAATGTAGGCCCTACCCCCGCTCACCGGCTGGTGCTTTGATGCATATGTGCGTGCAGTCTATTGCACCCACTACCTCAGGGTATTCCGCTATTTTCTGGAAGAGACGCATATTGCTGGCCAATACCTCATGGGCATTGGGGAAATATACATGCTCACCGACATGTGCTGACATGGCATCCAGGAACTGGTGCAATACCCTGGAGGCTGATGCCTGTGATATTCCCATCATATCACCAGTTGGTCTCTGGAAGGCACCTGTTGCTAGTATTCTTAGGCCAACACATACCTTGGTTTCCACTGGGATGGGTTCCCCTCTGTTGGTTCTGTGTGTGAGGCATGGCCTGCACAGCTCAAGAATTTGCTGCAGGAGGTCTCTGTCTACTCTATAGTGATCCACTATCTCCAGCTCATGTAACCCCTGGTAGGTGACCCTGGGCCTGTACACTCTTCTCTGTCTCCTCACTGTGGGTTGTCTGGCAGCATTTGCATTGTCACCAGCCTCAGCAAGTCTCCTATGTCTCCTTATAACAGCTATGGCAGCCCCTAGCATGTTTGGTCTGAGTGCAGCTTTTTCAGTTTTCACTTCTACTAGCTTACTCCTGTCTTGCAGTGTCTCTTGAGAGAAACATACTGCAATGCTGTTTGCAGTGTTTTAAGTGCTGGGCTGGGCTAGTATTCTGCCTGTGTAATTGCCTGCTTCTAATTGTTTTCACCTGCTAGCTCTACCAGTATTCCCTGCCAGCTTCCTACTATTTCTTCTGCTTCCTTTTTCCTCTCTGTTTCCTCAGGGGGGAGCAGCACGCATACCAACGAAAACACGCTCACAGTGGCTACCACGCACGCACATATGCTTACATGGACTAGAATTTGCTTATTCGGGTTAAAACATGCGCACACCAGTGCAAACAGGTTAGTAGATCTTTACACAAGCTCCTACATGCTTACTCTGCCTTACACGCGCGCACTCTGTCTTACTCGCGCCTCCCAGCGCGCACACGCACGCATGCACGCACTGCAAGACACTTTGGTGTTGGCCAGAGTGTACACGTTCCATTTCTTGACTTTCCCATGCTTATCTGTTGACACTCCTCTTTTTATGCTGTGTGATTGACATCTTTCACATACCACTTTGCTCCAATGAGCTTGATTTCTTACTGACATTCCCCCCTGTGATGTCACGTATCTCCTACTCTGTTACTCCCCCTTATCTAACTCTTACACTACACAGAATGTGCTCATTTGCTATGTGGCAGTGTGATTCACTATCCTACCACTTATTTACACAGGATTGCCTATTAATGCTTAGTTACATGTCTTACACTCAGCTTCCCCCCATAGCAACCACTAGACGGTGGCCATGTTGTTTTAGGTCTGCTAGTCCCTGCATTGAAAATTCATGATTTCAAACCTTTATTTTTATGTCTTATTTAGTGCAGCCCGTTTGCGCGGGGCTGCGCTGTGTTTAAACATCGCAGATCGCCGAAAAAAATATATTTTATTTCATGTTTGCATCGGGTTACCGTGGCAATGGCCACATATTTGGACATTGGCATGCTGACTGCAATATATGCACACTTTATTTGGAGCAGTCATGGCTCTATTGTGTTATTTGCAGTAACATACTCAGTTGTCAACTGAGTACATTTCTGCACCTAAAACAACTCTTACACGGGCTGGTTTCAGCTTCGTGGATCGCTAATCTACCTCATTTGCATGCCTTTCGGCTGCAAGTCCAAAGACATGCAAGTCCAAAGACATGTATCTGGAGCATTTCTCCCCGGGCCACCGCTGAAAACAGGCTCTGTGGAACCTAGTCAGACTTTCCCGGTCAACAAATGATAAATAAATAAATAAAAAATAAATAAATAAGTGAGGTGATTAGCATATCCATGCCCTGCCCGTGTAAGAGTCATTTTAGCTGGTCTCTTACATAGCATTTTGGGCTGTTCCTGGATCGCGATGGCTGCATGGAGTCTTACACGACTCTTAGACTCCATGCAAGCCATCGTGAATCCTGCCCATAATGTTTCACATGGCAACAAGAAATTCGTATATGAGTGCATGTTTATTTAGATACTTACAGAAATATAAAAGCATATGTTTAATTGTGAGGGTGGAGCCTAGATGGCACAGAGATAACAGCTCTGTTTAGAGCTGTGCGGTAAATCAAATAATCTGACAGGAAATTCCTATACAATAATATATTTTTTTTATTCTAAATGTTTTCTAAACATTTAACCTGGTTTATATTCAATTTTAGGTCTATTATGTTAAGAAATTCCTGTCAAAATTACATTGGGAACTTAATCTTTCATTGAGAAAGAATGAGCAGTTCAAAGAATAACCACACAGACTCTTCTCTTAAGAAGGAGCTACAACAAGTTATACCTACTCTACAAGATGTATCTGTTATGGTAAATAGATTCCAAGAAAACCTTTTGAAAGTTAAATAAAATAATCTTAAGCAAACCAATGTTCTCAAGGATCTATATCAGCATTTATAAACAAAGGTATCATATCTTGAATATGCTTTAACTGACATTGATAACAGACTTAAAGAAAATTACTCTCAAACAGAATCTTTAAAAAATGTAATACCTGGCTACTGGAAAAAATAGATGATTTGGAAATTCATGATAGAAGAAATAACATAAGATATTTTTGCCTTATCAGAAAAAAAACTGAAGGTTGTAATATGGTTTCTTTTTTGACAACCTGATTACCTAAGACTCTTAATCTTCAGGATTTTTTTTTCTTTTGGCATTAAAAGAGTTCATGGATGAATATGCAAATCCCTTTCCACAGATTCTACTGTTAGTTCCAGGTTAATAATAGTCAAAATGTTCTCTTGTTTGGATAAAGAACAATTATTAAAATCTGTCTAGTCAAAGTCTCCAGTGACATTTGATGTCAACTATTAGATTTGACAATGACTATTCAACTAAGACAATGGAAATAAGAAAGAAAACCTGGCCTCTGGTTAAGAGACTTAAACAAAATAACATCAGAGCTTAACTTATTTTTCCAGCAAAAATAAAACTTCACTTTACATCTGGTATCAGAATTGTTAACACCTTAGAAGAGACAATATCCTTCACCAGAAATAATAACACCATTTCATTTCAGAAGATATGGACTAGATTTCATCTAAGAGAGTTTCAGAAAAATCCATTTGGTCTGATGTTAAAAAGAAAAAAATGAAAAACTGATTTAAACACTAACTTATCCACAAAAATACTACAATCATTAATTATTTATATTCTCTGTGTTTCACTAAAGGAATTGAGTACAACATAAAAATACTTTTTTTACTCATATGGTAAAGTCCAACTTATTATATTCTTATTTTGTATGTTATATTTATCTTTTTATAATCCATTTCTTCAACGTATACTTAGATTATTCTCTGTTACTACTTTTCTCATAGCTCTATTAACGTCTTCCTTATTTTTCTGAGTCTTGCTTCCTCCTTGGCCTCCCTTTATCTTTGTTTAATATATATTCCCCCGGATTCATGAAGCTCAGCACAAGGCCGGTGTAAGGCTTGCGCCGGCAGTGCAGTGTATAACTGGCGTAGCAGCGCCACATGCATAGTAATGAGTGTGCGCCGCAACCACAACCACGTGCAGAGGGCACATGCGAAAGCCCAAGTAGGATGCGCCCGTAGGTGTGGCCAAGCCGGCAGGCGAGGAGCAACCTAAAGTGCTGACTGTCACAGGCCGCCTGCAATAGTAACCGCACCAACCAGTGTCCGTGGATAATGAAACGTACGCAGAGTATGCAACATAGTACCCGTCCACACAAAATGGAGAACCAAACATTAATCCACGAAGTCCAAATTGTACCCGTCCAAGGAACAAAGGATAAGCATAATACCGTGTCCGTCATGCAGTGCACTGTCAGCAGGCATACCCAGTGAAGGTGTACTGCATCATGTCAGTGCGCCGCACCTACACACGAGTAGCCCCATGGGCATGGTCACCAGCAGTCCCACAGTGGTAGTGAGAGTACACAGCTGGGCAGTCGTGTCTATATAACAACCAGAAAGAAACCAGATACCCTAAACACAGACAAACATGTGCATAGCAACATGTGCTAGACCCAGCAATGTACCCGTCGCATACACATAGGATGGCGTATGCCGAAGCGGAATATCCAGAAGCAGAACCCATGCATGCAAATGTAATACACAACAGCCCCATCATAGCATGTAACCCGCACCCATGTATGACCGTCCACCCAATCCAGCTAGCAGCCTTGCGCAGCTGCACACCTACACACAGTGGGTATACCCCAAATGTAGTAGGAAGTATTGTCCTAGGCAGTGACACGCGTGCAAATATGTACCCCACATGTCAACATCCCACCCCAGGTACTGATATCCAAATGGCCACATGTGAATGTGTCGGCAGAATGCGTACATCCCGCATGTGGTACGGACCTGTCGAAACCCCATAGGTGTTCACACGCCACGGTGTCCATAACTGTACACATCTGGACAAAGCAGTATGTGCAGCCACTGTACCGATGATTAGCTATGCAGACATGTCAAACACAAGACATAGGGCGGAACAGCTGCCCACCAAGCAGGTCACCCCAGCAGGGTGCCACATGCACAGAAGGTGAAGGTGGGATATCACACGTAGATATTTGTGGTGCCGTATGGCCAAACACCCACAGCCAATGCAAAGGATTGAATAACACGTATATGCCTGGATGAATGGGTATGTCATAGCATGGGAATAGCCTAAGCTATCCAACATAATAGCCATGCATACCAGATACAAAATGCCAGTAACACGCAGTAGTAATGCAGGAAGGTATACACGACTGTGGCAATATCACAGGACATATGGCACATGTCAAGTGTCGACGCAGGACACAAATGTTCCGGATGGGGCCCCCTGCAAAGAGGAACACGTGCCAACCCCACCCCCCCACTGACATATCAGCAGTAGAAACACAACCCAAACACACACCAACACCACCGTCCAACCCACGATAGCAACGGAGGCTGGACAAAGACCACCATGATGCGTGCACAAACTGGGACACAGGTAACCGTTGCTCCGACAACCCCCCACAGGCCACCGAATAATAGTATGGACATACGCATGTAATGCTGCGAAGGATGTGTGGTAGTCCTCAGTATCACAGAAGTAGGTACACAGATACACTGTAACCAACTGTGACATATGTGCACTGTACACAGCATACCTGCAGGTAATACATAGTTCAATCATGTGCCACATAAATATCCACGTATAAATGAGGACAGGGGATAGACAAGTATGAATGGGACAAACGCAGAACATGGCATATGTATGATAACCGGCACCACCCACAGCATTGTATGCCAATAGCAGAAGCTATTGTTGGTTGTCCAAACACACGTGTCTGTACACACGGAATACCATAGCAATAACCCACACCCGGATGTGGGTAATGCTGGATATACCCACGGTAGACGTGGTGCGGTCCCGAGGCCAATGCCCGAGGGACCACACAAAGGCAACAGTGGGTAAATACAGCAGTACCCACACCCAGACGTGGGTCATTGCTAGTATGCCATATCATCTAGGGAAAGAAACTATAAATTCCCAGACATAATGGCACAGCATAATGCCTGTCCGCCGCCTATCCACAGATATACGGCACCCGCGGCGGTGCGGACGTACTGCGTGAGATGTCCGTTGCCAATGTCGACACTGTCTCGCTATGTGAAACAAAGTCAACATAGCAATTCAATACAAAACAGCGATGGAGAGCACGATGTCCCCGTTGCTGTGCTGTACAACCTGTTCCGCCATGTTAAATGTGTGTAGCAGAGCGGGACTGCCCCAAAGTAAGCAACGGACATGTCCGTGGCTCAGTTAAAGCTGTCACGCAATTTTAAACCCATGTAACATAGCGAGACAGGTTATAAATACCGAGGTATACTAATGGAAATAGGTCCGGTCGACCAGACCGTGTGCCATTACTATAACACGATCTACAATGGGCACGCCGGCCAAACAGCGTGCATGGTTAGGAATAATGGGGGGGTTATGGTATCATAGACACAGACAAACCATGCCCATGTGACTCGTCTGACATTCATACATGGTCAGGGCAGTTCCGTACACTAGGCGGACAAGACCAAACCCAAAGCACCACAGGAACACCCTGACAATCGAAGGCCTGTATGCGTTGGGGCTATAAGCCCCCGTGATCTGAATATCCCTGCGGTCACAACATATGCATCCTGGGCCATGAGCAGTAAGGAATAGGGAATGTGTAACATGTAGTACCGCACTTTTCCCAGCAGGAGAATGGATGCCTGTGACGTACGTGAGTGCGGGGGGGGGATATGTTAATGTAGCTATGTACCATGGGTATGCATATAAATGAGACAGAACAGCAAACGTGTAGTGGTCACAGCAACCGGCAAACGTGAATGCAGTCCCGTTTGAATTACGACTGTAGAACATATAAATGTGAATGTGTACGTAATGCGTCTGTGCCGCAAAGACAGTTACATGTGTAAAGGTGAAAGTGTGATCCGCACACGTCTGTCAACCGGATCAGAGATATGTTACCGGAACAGTCACAACTAATACAGACCACGTAACCACACAGACCCAGTAAACATATGTAACCAGAATACGGATATGCATGTGTGCCTGCGCGTAACCCACAATTAGGAAATGCAAGTGCGCCTGTGCGTGTGTGATCCACTCACAGCAGGGAAAGTTAATGCTGTGTCCTCCTCATTAGTTATACATGTCTCAAAACTGTCAGCCTCTGAAAGTATGGAACCAGACAGTGCAATGCAAAGTACCGGTACAAATAGTGAGAAACACATGCTATGTGATAAGACAAACATAGAATGCGGATAGAATAACGTGTGTGTTAGTAGCAGGGATTGATGACGGTTATGCATCTGTAACCCGACCCACTTGTCAGAAGGTGCCACCGCATTTAATTGTGTTTTGTTGGTTCACACTTGTTGACCGGGCTAGGCTAGCTGGATATATGTCCAGTGTCAGCAGAGGCCCGTGGAGAAATGCTCCACACACAATAATAGCACAACATACCAAAGTACTCATATATGTAACCAAAAAAGAACAACAATAGAAAGTGTCCTGAAAGGACTGGTTACATACAGATTCCAGACGACAGAGAAATATATGTCCAGTGGAAGCACGTCATAATTACGGAATCAGGTCTCTATAGAATCAAGTAAGTCTCACATGACATGCCAGCGAATTGCCAGATAGACACAGGTCAATGTAACACACAGCAAGATAAAGGGCCAACCAGCCGTACACCCTGCCAGAACCTGTACAGTGGAAAGGTATGGTATGGTAATAGATGTGTGTACACAGGTAATCCAAAGACAGTAACAAAGCAAGGTATGAAACGAGGGGTTCACATGTATATATGTACACACAACAGTCCGACGGCCCGTATATATGACACATGGATATAGATATGCCAAGTAATACATAATATGGGTAGTCAAACAGACATCCGCGAACGGGGAACATACAGCAGCAGTCAAAACCACTGGCCAGATGGTGACAGTCCAGCAAGTCCTACACTTTACAGATGCACACTAGTGTCCATTGTAGGACTCCAAAAATTGCTCCATTCGCAACCCCTGCTGCGATCAACGCAAAAGAAGTGACAGCCGCGACTATGGAACAGCTAGACATATGCACCAAAAGCGTGTTTAAGGTTGATGACACGTGTCCAGGAAATGCAGGACATATGAACAGAAATCCCCAGATTGGTGAGTCCATAGAAGTGCGTCCACATCCCAGTACCGCACACATTAAGCATGTGTAATGTGTACCGTCGAGGGTTGCAGCCATGGGAACCTGGGTATGCAGAAATGGGCCTCAGTGTTGTTTGGCAGAGAATCCGTTGGCCCACCCCGTGGGAGGGATGTGGGTATAGCACATGCCTTAATCCCCACTAATGGTGCAAAGCATCCACTGGATAATGCGGAAAGCAGGTGTGAAATGTGTACAGCCCTATATCAGTGTCCAGTAGGTGATTCCCATGGATGGACACGCGTACGACCAAGATGGCACCCATAACTGGAAATCTGGCGGAATTACACAGCTGCAGTAAGGCATAGCACAGGAAATACAGATAGGGACTACATTAGAAATTCCCCATACAAAGTCAGACCGTCAGCGAATACCGGCGTACATAGCTCTCAATCTGCCATCACCAAAATGGGGATCACTCGCCTCCATAATGCGGAACAAATGGGTGACCTGTGGAACACATACTAATGGCTCACTAACAACTTCAACTAGGAAGGTCATAGGATGGTTAAACTATGCAGTTCCCACTTATAAAGAAGATCCTTTAATGAATTAATATGATTAATGTCAATTGACCATGGATTTCACCTAAACCATTCCTAACACTGAATGTGTAACAGACCCTTTCAATGTGGAACTTTGAGGGATTCCGAGGAGCATGACCCATTGAAGACCCCAAATGAGGTACGTCCCTCATAACCAGGTACACTGGAGAGGTATGCTGGCGTAGCCATGAATACGGATGTTATGAGTGTCACTACTCATGCAATGGAAATAGCGATCCCTATCACCCACCGCACAGTCCGGAATGCCTAGGCAGCAATCAGCTAGGAAGGCACAGCACTATGCGAAACGTAACAAGGGCAATGGCCGAGCATCAGGGTGTTTACACATAATGACAACAGGTCAGGGTATGCAGGAGCTACCTGTCCAGAATACATGTACTGAACCGGTGATCCTAGGTGGACAGGTGGGAAGAAAGACAGCAGGACAAATGTGCAAACATGCATATGTCCTACCCCGGTAACTGTGAATGACAACGTATGCCCCGCGAAGGTCAATGTGGAAGGTAAGCAGACACAAAGGTGACGTGTCCCCCAGGGTGCCATGAAGTGTCAACATAACAAATGTCACGCCCCCATAGCTGTACGTGAGCCCCACCACCGACGGGAAGCGCAAATACGACGCACACATATGGTACAGGAAAGAACAAGTAGTGTGGATAAGCAGATGTAGACCTGTGTGAGGAACACAACTGTCTGCGTGGGTGTGCCGTGCAAATACAAAGTAATGCCATGTGGTCTGTCATGCCGCCACACACTGTGTGTGTATTGTAGGCAGACAGTAGGCATGTTGTAGTAGTCACATACCCTGCAACTGCACAGATGTACGCAGACTGAGTAGAAGTCTGCCTCATATGTTCGCTGTGTTCCACGTAACAGTAGCAGTCGGCGCCCACATGATAACTGATGACAGGACACAACGACAAACATGCGAGGAAGACACCACATCGGACGAAAATGCCATACGCATGCATAACATATCACTGTGCCCACTATCAATATTTCTAAGAGAAACATGACATGACTGGCCCCGAGTGTCCCACTATCTCCTAAGGCCGTGTCCATTTATACGTCCCCTGAGGTGGAGTGTTATGAACAGACACAGATACATGTGTGTGGAAACACTAGGATCCACTTCAAAATGATGGGATATACTCATAGCCGGCCTTTGGCATAGGCCAACCCGGCGGCAGCCTAGGGTGCCGCTCTAGCAGGGCCACCTTTCCAGTATTTATGTCATGTAGGTACACCAGGATGGGGGCACCATGTGTTGTGGTGGGGGGCGCCATGGAGCCCTATCACCTAGGGCAGCGGTTGACCTAAGGCCGCTCCTGTGCTGCCGTAGGAGGGGTAGTACTGTCCGCAGGTATGTGCTGAAGTGCACATGAAACAGCGGTCTACAAGGATTACCCATAGTGGCGACACCTGCACAGATGGTTATAGCGGGACATACACACGACCATGCACACAGCTCAGATAGACATACACACACCATAAACAGGCAATGATACACAAGGTCTATGGCGTGTATGAGTACAGTGACAGTACAGCAAGGATAGCTGTCTGCCAAGATATACAGCAGATGTCTCTAGGGCGTGCCGGAATACGGACGTTGCATGGACAATGAGTGGATATGCATCGTACCACAGTTCTATGTGTCAGCCGTGCAAATATGCGATACATGGGACAGACAGCTGTCCATGCAAGAGCAGCGCTATGGGCATAACATATTTATGTATATATACATCAAGAGAGATACAGACGGACACATGTGGCAAGGCCAGGAGTGGAACGTACACAGCACTACCCCATCACACCACAGCAGGGCGCATGTGGAGAACACGCTACGGAGGTCACCGACCACAGCAGGCACACAGGCAGTCCACTAGCCGCGTCTCAACATCCACAAACACAGAGATGTTGGCAGGATATAAGTGTTCTGCGGAACGTCTAAAACCATAACCTATGAACCCATGCGGCTGGGAGCATAGACACACACACACAGCTGGCAGGCATGGGGATTGACCTTACCCCCACCTACCCAACCGCACGACAGTATGACACAGGTATGGAACGCTACGTGGACCACTGAACACAGCACCGCCTGAGGCATACGGCTAGCTGGGTGACATCATCCATAAAGGAATAGATGCCAATAGCCAAGGTATGTGTTGTGAAGCATCTAAAAGCATTACTATCTCCAGAGGCAGCTGGAAACACACAAACACACACCACAAACACACACGGGGAAGGGCCGGGAGTTGAACCTACGCCTACCTACATGAACACACTACAGCATGATGCATTTACAGAACGCGCTACCGAGATTACTGAGCACAGTGCTGTCAGAGGCATACTTCTAGGCGGGTGACATCATCCGTAAAGGAATAGACGCCAATAGCCAAGGTATGTGTTGCAAAGCATCTAAAAGCATTACTATCTCCAGGGGCAGCTGGAAACACACACACACACACGGGGAAGGGCCGGGAGTTGAACCTACGCCTACCTACATGAACACACTACAGCATGATGCATTTAAAGAATGTGCTACCGAGATTACTGAGCACAGCATTGTCAAGAGGCATACTGCTAGGTGGGTGATATCATCTGCAGAGGCAAGGCAGCCGATAGGGAATGAAGACAGAGTGAGCAGTCACACAGCATGTTACTGTCCCAAGGTGGGCGTACAGTAACACAGTAGTGCTGCACTCAGGAATACCAACTAACTACGGAGCACAACATCATGACATGGATACGGGATGCACCACAGACAGCATACCCTATGAGAGAGCAACCGACGTGCATGATGTAGGCAGCCATTGTGGCATATCAACCACATATGACTCACCTGAACGGCCACCATGGCTATGCAGGATGTCATTGACCATGGCTACACGCCTAGTAGCAGACATCGGTGCCGACTGTACTGTGTTCCCAGGAATGGCGTACTGGGCATGTCCTCACACCTAGCGGTCGCGAAGGGGAAACATACACTTGTCAATAATAAAGAAGATTTTTTTGCTGCATAATCGTGGTGGTCCTCATACTCGTGTTTTATCTATATACATGCACACGGGGTATAACCACAGACGGGCGCGGTGTGCACTTTACTGTGTGTCCATTTACACAGCTGCTTACTGGGCATGCTCACACACTTAGCATTTGCAGAGTGCAGACATGCATACACATGGGGTGGAATCATGGAAGGGCAGAGTGTGGATCGTCGTGTGTGTCCACCTACACAACAGCAACCCAGGCATGCTCACACACTTGGCGGTTGCAAAGGAGGAACATACATGCACATGGGATATCTTCACAGACGGGCACGGTGTGCACTGTGCTGTGTGTCCATCTACACAGCTGCTTACTGGGCATGCTCACACACTTAGCATTTGCAGAGTGCAGACATGCATACACATGGGGTGGAATCATGGAAGGGCAGAGTGTGGACCGTCGTGTGTGTCCACCTGCACAACAGCAACCCTGGCATGCTCACACACTTTGCGGTTGCAAAGGGGGAACATACATGCACACGGGGTATCTTCACAGACGGGCGCGGTGTGCACTGTACTGTGTGTCCATCTACACAGCTGCTTACTGGGCATGCTCACACACTTAGCATTTGCAGAGTGCAGACATGCATATACATGGGGTGGAATCATGGAAGGGCAGAGTGTGGAACGTTGTGTGTGTTCACCTAGACAACAGCAACCCGGGCATGCTCACACACTTAGTATGTGCTACGCACCGTCCGGCATGCAGACGGAGTGTACACACCATAAGCCACGGCCAGGTAAACCCGTCCACACACACAGGGTGGACACACAGGCAGTTATACGTACCCACACAGATGAAATCACAGGCGTCACGGGTGCAGGCCGAACATGTACACACTGCAGTGAACACTGTAGCTGCCATGCCAGCACCATGCCATCGGTGCAGCAGTATGCCTCATGGTCCAGAAACAGCATGTGACATATGTCCACAGGTCTGTATAGCGGTGTACACCAGTCATGCAGAGTACACATGTACTATCAATGATCCCACATGTGTGATGTAGTCCGCCCATATCAGTATACATAGACAGGCGTGCTCCACACATACCACGGCCCTGACACAGATATGACACATGACTGCTGCTGTACCACAGTGAACCAACGTCCGGATATGTCATATAAGTGATTGTCTGGCTGTGTGCATGGACTGCACAAAGGACACATACGGAGCCTGTGATGTACCACATGCATAACACTGGCGTACGCAGTAATACACACATGAATGGAAGGTGGACACATGTCTGTGGTATGCTCCCACTACAGGGTGTAGCGGTGTTGACTGGGACACATACCCTTGTACAGTTCACCTGTGACAGCTGTGATACCATACCACAGTCCATGTTCTATGTATGTCGACACACATGTCACAACGTAGCAATGCATACACACATGGCAACAGGGGATACATGTGACACGTGTACCGTGCATGGTGCAGCCATGCATGTGCGGTGGCCGATGTCCATAACATAGTTGCAACTCCTACCACATGCATACCCATCATGGGGCCGTTATATGGTGGCATAGTAACAGCACGCATGGCGGTATGTGTGTACATCATGTGTTTAAACACCTGTCCACATGCATGTGTGCAGGTGGTGGTCACAGGTGTGTCACACACCATCCTACCCTGCCATGTGCATACAGTATGCTATGTCGCCGTTACATGACAGTGCTGCCATAATGCATACCCATCGGTCAGGTGTCATCAACCATATGTCACATGGCTACTGTAACACCTACCACCTCCCAAGTGCATATATCGGCACATCTGCCGGATACAGTGTTGGTACGCATAATGCACTACATACCGCTGCACGCCTGCACATGTCTCATATGGTGGGTGTGGCATTCCCAGCACCGACATGTGTGCAGGAATGTGTGCCCATGTAGGCCACATATCTGGGGACTATGTCCCACGTGCCACACATCACTGTACACCATAGTAGAGATCTATACATACCTCAGTGTGGGGTGCATGGATGTGGATGGTGCAGTACATGCAACACGTCGTCTCTCCATGTAGACATGTGTGGTCACCACCATGTGAGTGTGTCAACATGTTTGTATGTCTGCTGCCTGGTGTGAGGGTGTATGCAGATATAGTGTTGTGAATGGACACTAACCACACAGGGTGACCATCCCGTTCTGGTGCTGCATTGCACAACCCTGTCAATGCCATAGGTGTGAGCCATACTGGCCACCTGTGCAAGTCCGCCCCCTGTGACATGGCGTGTGGGTGCATTGTATTGTGAGGGTGCTGACCACACAGGCAGGTGTCCCCATCTGCACACTATGGGGTGTGCGCCATAGTGGTGTACACCCCACGATTGCGGCCATATTCCTGTACCGGTACAGCATCCTACTGCTGCACAGCATGCACCACAGCTGACAGGTGACACCTGAGGTCAGTGGCCAGCACGCTGTGTATGACACCTGCACAATGTCACCATACCTGTACTGTGTCATGCCATGTATGTGATGTCTCTGTCCACCGTAGCCTGTGGCACCGACCACAGGTGTCAGGTGCAGTATATGTGTGGACATGTGTGTCATGTACTGTGTAAACAACGTTAAACTATGTCTGGCTCCGTTTCGCATGTTTTCCTTAGAACTTCTACTTGCAATCTAAACTGTCTGTTCTCTATCACAAAAGCTCAGCACTTGCTCCTAAAGTATTCTTATATAGGTAAAGTACATATATACTAGACGGAGTACTACACTAGCCTAGAATCCCCTTGAGTACCCACTTCCCTATAGGTCCCTTCTGACCCAGTTACACAGCAAACGCATTCACGTTCTCTGGCATGTCGAAGGGTCAATTGCTAGCAACCTCTCCTGTTCAGCTGGTGAATCTGGGCATCCTGAGGCAATGTTACAATTGCCTCATGTACACAGACAACCCGCACCTTCCCCCACAAAACAAAATACATGTGAGAGATGCAACTATATAGCCAAACAGGAGGCTGAGCTCTCTCAACTCAGGACTGGCAAGACCAGACGGGAGGAGAAGGACACCACGCACACCACAAACCCAGTGTCACATAGAACTATCACAACTGCAAAACAAACACATAAACACACAAAGACATACTCGGAGGCACTGTTCAAACATATACCAAACCTACTGAGGCCTCCAAAGCAGACACCCAAGCAACTGCCTCCACAAGACATAGGACATGCAACACATAGTTCTCAACGTCAGTGTGCTAAACAGTCACAGCCCTTAAGGCCACACACAATGCCAGACACACTTGTAATAGGTGATGCCATAGTCAGACACACCGACGTCCCACCCACCAGACTGAACAAGGGAATGATCACAGTAGGCTGCCTGTCGGGCGCTGGAATCCACCACATAACACAAGCACTCAGGTCACTCCACAGCATGTACAAGTATGACGCGGTCATTGTCCATGCTGGTGTCAACGACCGGAGACATACCTCCCTGGGCTACATGAAAGGAGACATAGAGGGGCTCTCAGATTATGTAGCCCAGGCCGGCATGACCCTGACCCTGAGCAGTATCCTACCCTCATCAAGAATGATGCCACAATACAGAGTCAGAATGATCAGCTTTAATAATGGCCTAATTACCCGTGTCAGTCTGAGGGGGTCCAATGTCTTCTTGCCTGGGATGACATGCTTGACATGCCACGCTCCTTCGCAAGGGACAGCTTGCACCTGTCACCCCTGGGCTTCCAGAGTTTTGCAAAGGCACCTGCCACCCCCATAGTGCCCACTTCAGGCAAGGCTCAATTGATAAACCTACCGCCCTAGACTACAAACCTGGAAAGAACTAAGGGTAATACTGCTCAATGCCAGTAGTCTAAGCCCAAGCTGCACGCCCTCAAAAGCCCTCCTCAGTATGGAGGACATCGATGTCAGTGCTGTGACTGAAACCTGGTTCAGGGCTCCTGAGAGCACACCAGCACTATCAGGTCATACCTCATATCACGCGTTCAGGACCCACATCCGGACCGAACCACAGAAGGAGGGAGAGTCTCCATTTGCATGAAGGATATCCACACCTCCAGGTTGGCGGCAACGCACGTAGCAGCAGAGACCATCCAGGTGCAATTAACCATGGGTAGAACTGCCCTACAGTTTGTAGCATGCTACAGACCACCCTCCCAAACCCAGGATACCCACACAGCCTTCCTGAAGACACTGGGGAGTATGAATGCTCTCCAAACACCATCATATTGGGTGACATCAACTACCCATAAATAGATCGGGAACATTACCCAGGACCCAACACCCTAGACCAAAGGTTCCAGGTGTTCATACACCTGAATGCTATGGAACAACTACGCACCATACCCACAAGAGGAGGAACTATACTAGTCCTGATCATCACACATGGGGACGACATGCTCCACACAGGATGTATATCCCTCAACGGCGAGGTCAGACCATATAGTAATCTCACTGGAGATCCGCATCCCGCCCCCAACACCGGCAAAGGAGACCACAGTGAAGAACCTCTCCACAGCAAACCCCACACGTCATAAGACTGGAGTGGTACCCTACAAGGCCTCCGAGCCAGTGGAAAACACAGGCCACACTGCTGAAACCCTTACAAATGCCTTCTACGAGCACCCCCAAAATGTATGGATCAAGCAATCCCTAATAACATCAGGACCTTGTCCACCAAAGGCAGGCACATGGTCTGGTGGACCCCAGCCATAAACAAACCCTACAACAAGAGGAGAAAGCTACTACATGACAGAGCAATATCACTAACAGGGAAGGCATCACTGATCAATACTGGCAGTAAAATACGATCACTCATACAATCATCCAAGGCCACCTGTGGGAGAGGACTCGCGAAGGACACAAAAGACAACCATAAGGCCTTCCTTAGCTATGGTAGAAACATGGGTGGAAGCTCACAGTTATGCTCGGAATTAGTCCAGAATGGTACAATGATCAGTGAACCCACAGACATTGCCAACATACTGGCAGATAGGTTCCGTGCATATATCTACCCCCCCCAAGAGGGGAGGTATCTATCCCACCAGAGTCTAGCCTCCCAAACATCTCAGATGCCCAGGTGAGAGCTGCTCTCTCTAAAGCGGAAAACACAGCATCAATGGGACCGGACGGTGTCCCCGGCTGTGTGCTACACAACCTCAATGAGGACCTCAACCCGCACATAAGGCTGCTGTTTAATCTTAGCCTTACTACAGGTTACGTACCCAATGAATGGCATACGGCAACTGTGGTCCCACTCCACCAAGGCGGTGCTCCTATGGACCCTGGACATCACCGCCCTATAAGCTTGACGAGCCTTGTCTGCAAAGCTATGGAGGGGATCATAATGGAGCCCATAAATGAAGACATTGGGGACCTACATATACTGGATCATACCCATGTCGGCTTTGTCAAGGGCAGATCCTGCCTCCTGAACCTGGTCGACCTTTTCAGAAGAGTCACTAAGGCCATTGATGGGTGTAAGTCAGTTCGCACAGACTACCGTGACCTAGCAACAGCGTTCGACCCAAACCCCACGCGGGCATCATAGAAAAGCTCACCAGCGTAGATGTAGAGCCATATGTCACACGATGGGTTGCCAACCGGATCAAGGACAGAACCCACAGGGTTAGTGTTCCTGGTGCCATGTCAGACTCCAAGCCGGTCCCGAGCGGTGTCCCACAGGGCTCAGTCCTGGGCCCCCTCTTGTTCGGCATTTAACTTTCCGACGTGCAGGCAAACATAGGGGGATTGTGGCAGACAAGGTATGCAGATGACTGCAAACCAGCCACCATAATCGACACCCCATCAGACACAGACATCCACCTGAGGTCTCATAGAAATGGATAACTGGTGCCAGAGCCATGGCCTGAAGCTACATGCCAGGGAAGGTATAGTCCTACCCTTTGGGAAAGACAAGGTAACCCCGAATTACCACATAAGTGGTAATTCATTAAACACGGATGACGTGGTCAGGGACCTGGGGACCCAACTTGTCAGTAACTTCTCTTGACACTCACATTGCCAATGTGGTTAGGAAGACATTCCACATTGCCCACCTGGTCATGAAGGGATTCACATCCAGATCAGGGGAGATCATTGTACCCCTGTACACTTCACTCACAAGACCAATGATTGGGTACAATGCCCCATTCGGAATGTACCTAACCCGACACCTGCAGCAGTTGGAAGGACCCCAAACGTTCCCCAACACAAGGATAAAGGGGCTCAAACATATGTCACACGCTGCCCGACTGAGGAAACCCCGGGTCTATACATTCTTATACCGTCTGCTCCGATGTGATCTGTGCCTGACATACAAGGCCATGTCCAACCCAGGTTTCATGGACATGATCCACCTCATAGAATCCAAACAACCAGAGCCACGAGAGCAACAGACACAAACCTCAACACGGATGTAAATAGGACGTGCTGGAGGGACAGGTTCATCGCCCAGAGACTCCCTACACCATGGTACAGAATCCCAGCCCTTGTGAGGCAGAGCCCCTCACTGACTCTGTCCAAGAGAAAGCCTGACGTGTGGATGGGAGATCGTAGGTATACCCCGGGAATCATCTCTGTGTCACTGCTGGACAGAGGCACAGCAGACCAATGGGTATAGTATCCTCATCCTAAGGGGTGGTGAAAGCCACACACACTCAGGCTAGGCTTATGCATGCCATAGGGCACATAGCCTAGTATGTACCTATGCACCTATGAACCTATGTAGGTGTCCAGGCAGGTTGCGGGTACATGTGGTATGCTGATATTGCCGGATGTGCCTGTGGGTAACCCACAGCTAAATGTGGGGGACTGATAACAGTTCTCCCAGTAGACACATGCGAGTACACCATATGAGGCATACAGGTTAACAGAACCAACATGGTGCTACACATGTAACCATCACACATACCGTGAACACAGCTCAATGCATGCTGCACCTGCACTACATGGTATGTCTGCTGCATGATGACAGTACAGAACCCATGTCACATACGCACCTGTCAGTTTTCATACACAACCACTGCAACATACACATCACACGCTATGCATACACAGGTATCACATACACCTCTCACTATCTTGTCCACCCTGTGCATCAGAATATATTTGCATAACCCTGCACCGATGGTGTGGATGACAGGGATGCAGCAGAGGCTTCATCATATGCACAGGGTGATATGTCTGCCAGGGGCATAGGCTGTACCAATGGATGACATCATGTGTGTGTGTAAGGGCCGGTGTGTTTACTGGGCATGACTGTGCAGAATGCATGTGGATGTGGTGGAGCCCTACAGTTGTGTCTGCCGTGTGTGGGTATGTGTGTACACAGTTCAGCCATACGTGATGCCTACACGGGGTATACTTGTCATCCCCAGACTGTACAGTGCAGGCTGTACAGCTCACTGTGTCCGTCTGCAGCCACGTGACCCGTGCCTGCCTGGGGTCGCACTAGCACTACCGGGTGGAGGTATAGAGTGGCCACTCTCCGATGACACATGTCCGCTGGAACCGTGTCCATGCTGGGACCGGCCAGGGCCACGTTCACATGGTCTGCTGTGTCCTGGTGTGGTCGGTGTAGCACCAGCTGCACTGCTGCTGCTACCAGCATTGTGTGAGTGGGCATGAGAGGTGGCATGCACACGTCGACCTACACTAGGTGGTGTTGCTGGCCTATGCCCATGTGTCCTACGCCTCACCCCTACCAGGTGTTCCAGCACAGAAAGCTCACGCTGGCGGATTGACATTCCTCGGTCGAGGATTCCAACCATCTCACCTAATCGCCTATCCAGTACATTAGCAATCTGCTGTTGAGCATTCGCCAATGACTGGATGTTGTCATTTAAGGAATGGATTGCGGCCCTCTGCAGCCTCTGCCCTTCTTGGTTCTGCCATTCAGCATGTGCCTGTGCCGCCATTACAGTCTGGAACATGCGTCTGGTGATACCAGCTGCTGCGCCCTGTACAGCAGGTGCATGTCTGCCAGAGGTCCTCCTACGAGCAGCACCAGCCACATGCCTGTGTGGCACATCACCAGTCATTACACTGGCAACATGGTGTGTACGCGCACCTTCTGTAGCCACCACACATTCCCGCTCAATGCCAACAGACGCTGACTGTCCTTCCTCTATGGGCAATGGTGATGTGGTATGTGTCGGCATCAGAACCATATGCAGGGATGAGGGGGACATAGGTGGGATGGTAACCAATGGCACAGCTTCTGCCCCTGACAACCCTGCCTGTACCTCATGCATATGGTCATCACCGCTAGTATCTGTGGGGACACTAACATCAGATGGACCGCAGGAGGGGAACGCACCTACACCACCTGTGAATACAAAGACATACTGTAAGGTACATTACACACACGCAGACACACATGCAGACACACACACACACACATGCAGACACGCACACGCACGCAGACACACACACACACACACACACGCACACACACACACGCAGACACACACACGCAGACACACACACACGCAGACACATCATGCATGTGATATTGCAGATGGCATGCAGCATTCCCACACTACAGCACAGGGAATGCAGGCCAGACATTAATAGTGTTAGTATGCATACTGCCCTGGGGTGCACACTACATCAAGCAGGTGTCATATCAGTAGGCATGCAGTACACACATTCATGGTAGTTTGCATGCATCACCGTGATACACCATGTGGCCACAGACAGGTTAACAGTACACATGGCTGGCGTCACCTTGACATGTAATCCGCCAACATGTGCGATAACATGTGGACATGTAACAATGGTGTCCAGCCACATGCACCGCATCATACTGGGCTTCACAGTGCAGTGTTATGTGTACAGGCTACGGATAGAATGCATGTCTAACAAAGATGTCTGTGCAGGTGTGGTTGGTGTGAGCTGTGTACATAGCTATACAGTGGGGAGTACAGGCACTGTGCCACTGCATGGCAACAGGACACATGTATGTTGCTGTGCGATGCATAACATGGACGCATTGCATTGCCATGACTGTAACACAGTCATGTTGTTCCACAGCACATATATGGTAGACATCGGTGGCACCTCCGGTGGCTGCAGACAGGCATTCCGGTTGTCTGGTGTACCACATCAAATGTACAGGTGGTCCACTACGGCTATGATCGCACTATGTGTGGACAATGTGCAACGGTGTCTATCCACTTCAGACGTACTGTGTGGCAACATGCCTATGGCTATCACCCATGGCCATGTGTGACTGGGTCTTGGACAATTGTGTGTGATGGCATCGTGTACCCATGCCTGTGGTGGCCCATGTGACATACACCCATACATGTTGGAGGTGTCACAATCCAGAGGGCTATGCAGACAACAGTGTGGATGTTTGCTATGTCGGGCGTAGGTCATGTGATGGTGTGACAATATTGCAGACAGAACACCACGGGCGTGGGACATGTCAGGTGCCATGTCACAACATGTGCACACAATGCAGGGGCATATGTCACATTGGTAACACCTGTGTGCTGCCCAGATCACAGCTCACTGTGTGGTACTGTGTGCATACCACAAATGGTGTTCCAATGCATACTACATATGCATCCATTGTAGAACACCTCCACCATTGTATGCATAGCTGACCACACATATCACACTGACAGGTACTGTGGTTTCATGCCGGTGTATAATAATGGTTGTATCTACTGCACATGGGTGGCATGTGTGTGTCTGGTGGTGCGACCTGTATACCGTGACTGGAGCAGAACCCAGGTGTGCATGTTATACTGGCCACATGGTGAATAACTGTACACTGTAACATGCCTGTTACTAACAACAGTCTCACCTGCGATGGACCCATGGCTGTGCGACACGCCAGAGGTACCTGTATAGGGGCGACACAACAGTATAAACATTATCCATGACTGTAGCCACAGTTCGCACTGTGCATGTCATATCATGTACCTGTGTGATAGCATGTGGTATGCACACGTCTGCAAACACAATGTAGCATACTGTAGTATGCGGCTTGTGTGCCCATATACCTGGCATGTGTTGGTACATTACATGGTGTACAGTGACACCTACACCTACAGCAGATATCATACACATATGCAAGACTGACTTACCAGGCAGCTCCAGGCTCATTGGTTGGGAGACACCCACCTCCACGATGGCGGCTAGTGTTTCTGCATGCTGTTCTCTCGGTGTCCCCAGACTGGCCAGGAGCTCCTCCGTGTGTGTGAGTGGGGGCTGGGTTTGTGGCCCACCACCTGTTCCACCTTGTTCTCTGGCGATTGCGGCGGCACGCTGTTTCGCGTGCCGTATGAGGTCCGTGCAGTGTCAGCGTATCTGCTGGTAGGTGCGGTTGTTGCCACCCACGTCATTCACCCTCCTGCGCATATCCTGCCACAGGTCATCCCGCTGCTGCGCTTGCTGTGGAACATGGCTGAATAGCAGGTCATAGTTGTCATGGAGCAAAGGTATGATTGCATCATCCTCCTGGCGGCTGAAGGCTGGCAGTCATGAACGAGGCATTATCTGTAAGACATAATGATGGTGACAGGTCACATTCACACTGATGTACTGGCATACCGCTGGACATACATTGCTATGACATATACCACATCTGCACAGTAATCTCTGAGATGCATCATGACACTGACACAGCTGACGTGTTGCTGTCACACCTGTCACACCGTTATGCAGCGGGTATCATATCATATCTCTCTGTCAACTCATCACACTGTACATACCCCATGTAGATGGTAACCTGCTGTGGACATGTGTACCTGCCTGCACCTGTGTTCATACCAGTCAGCACGTGGCCCGATGTGCGCACAGTTCTACTGTTCACCTGGATGCTGTGTATATGTCGCTAGGCATCACAGACACAGCCATTATGGACATCAGTGGTGGCACTGTACACATACATGTGGACACCTGTACATGCATGTGTTGTGCCATGTACATCTACACAGCACTGTATGGGTGTTGGACAACCTGCCGCGGCTCGCCTGTATTGCACATGTGATACACATGGGACAATGTGTAATCATATGACATTAGCAGGGATGGTCATACATAGCATGTGAGCGCGCACATTGTACACGCCGAAACACAACACCTGTGACACCACAAGGTGCATCAGTGCCACATTACTGCTCTGGACAGTTGATAGTGCAAGTGCCATGTGGCCATCCCACCATGTATGACTGTGATGGCATGTGCAGCCTTGCTGGACAGGGCTGCATGGTATGGCAGGGTATGTCACATACATGGCACAGGGATGTGTCCCACCTGGGGGATACTGGTATTGGGAGGGTGGCTGTCCATTCCATATGTCATTGCTATGGGTATATGGACATTACGCATGTCCATCATCATGGTGTGGACAATGGCCTTCTGCAAGGTAGGCAGCATGCTGCTTGGTGGGGGTGTGTATGGTGCATGCTGGTATCGCACATCCATGCATACACATTACCCCTGACAGGTGCTATGTGCTGCGATATTGTTCAACACAGTGCTGTATGTGCCCGCACGATGATATCCCGTGCACATGGATGGTATCCCGGCCTGACATGGGTACCACATATGTCTACATCCAGTGCCTGCTGCCACCGCCATGTCGGCGGGTGCACCACAGATCACCATCCCTCCCACAGGGACCATGGTGTTGGGCACAGCATAGGTATCCATTTATGGGGACAGGGATGTTCACATAGTGGGGGCACTGCTGGTATCATCCATCAGACCATACACGTATGACGCACACCTCACACACACAGCCCATTCAGTATGTTGTTCGCAACACTGACACAGCTATACTGCTAGGCCAGGGACATTCCCAGCCGTACATACACAGATGCATAAACGTCTGTCTGTGGCATGGGCTACAATGACGGTGGGGTTCAACACATACTGTGTTTGACTGTGGCTGGCGCTGATGTTCTGTGCACATGTCAACACAGTAACCCTGTTCTACTGTAGCCAGCAGTGATGTGCTGTGCACATGTCAATGCTGCACATTGTGTTGGTGTCTGTCTGTCAACAGGCCAGTGGTGGAACATGCAAGGGTATTAGTAATCAAATATGCATGCCGCCCTGTACAGCTGTACTGCTAACATATCAGGTGCTAATGTGTCATGGACATGCACACCTTACCCGGACAGGTGGTAGTGGGTTGCCACCCATACTCATCACCTCTTGTGGGTTGCTATTATCCAACACCCTATTTGTATTGTATGTTCAGGCTATGCACCTGTGTGGGACATGTGGGCATGTAATACGCTACTGCGTACCTTTGCACCCATTGCACGACATGTCACACAGGTACACTGGCAGCCATACACTTCACAGCTTGATGATGGTACGACAGGTGTTGTACACACGTAACACATATCCTGTGGGACATGGTCATATGTACAGGCATGTCCGACAGTCACGGACCAGTGCTACCCCTATATGACGGATATGCAGTACATGTGGCAGTACAGCAACTGTCACATGTACTCGTGCAATGCCCCCCTACCAACATGGAGCGGTACTGCCTGTGGGGGATGTGCGTCTGCATCCATGCTGTGCCCATAGCTGACAGTTGTACATCAATACGTGCAACATACCTCATTTGGTGTTCTAACGGGTGCATGTTCAATACTGCTCCGCATTGGTTGGGTCTGTCACACAGTCATTGTTGTACACAGTTTACATGCCAGCCATGGCTTACTATATGTGATTCAATGTAATTCATTGGGATACCATAATTATACATTAGAGCGGCATATTCCAGCCATCACATAGCCTTCCTAGATGACACTGTTAGCCAGCCAGTAGTAGGTGTTCCGCCATCTGCACATTAGTCACACAGTACGAGGGTGACTGATACCCATTCTGGGGACAGGGTGCTGACAGCTGTGGATGGGTGTGATGCTGTCGACAACCATGACTGCACCTGATGGTCACGTCTGGATGGGTAACATTCACAACACCCACCTACCTTCACATAGTACCACATCATCTACAACAATGGACATTCCTGCCAGAACAATGTATGCAGTATGTCTGTATGACCACAGTAGGCACCACTGGTGGCCCCCTGCATGGCAGCCGACAGCACCAGTGTATATCCCGCGGACCCAATGGGTTGCACCATTCACAATACACCTGTCACAGATGACCGTGTTGTGCATCACAGTGCAGTTCAACACATCATGTTACACTAGGCATCATGCACTGAGATGTTGCGGACGTGTGAACAGCTCTGCAACTCAACATATGCACACATGACACATCACCTGGTACAATATATCTCTCATACAATGTGTTATTGTGACTGCCCTGTGATGGCAATACACAGGCTACGTGTACTGGGACATGTGATGGCTCACCGGTATCATTACCCTCTGGGTGTGTGTCTAGCCAAGTGTACAGTAGGCAGTGGTCTGAACACAGGGACACTGTACATTGACCTACTGTGTCACTGCAACTGTTGCCTATGCTCCTACTGTTATTGTACAGGCATGTGGTATCTGACCGCTATGACAGTCCTGGTCGACCACACTGCTGTGGCACTCATGACCTGCAGCCATCGGCCTGGGGTGTGGAGCACACATGTACATCTTCACATGCTATACTGCCTCTGTGGCGGTGTCACATAACTGTCTCCGGCAGGGCTGTAACAGGCAGGCACGGCATGGGGTCATGTGGGACAATGCTTGCATCTTCCACTGTGCTGCACACAAGCAAGGCACACATACACTATTGCACCACTCACATTTCTCTGCGGTGACTGGGACCTGCCTCCATGCTCTGCGCAGCACGCCTGCGAGTACGGATTGTACTTGGATCGTACCTCCCAGGCACATACCTGGACTGGAACACCCACAGGTGAGGGGATCACACATCACACAGTGTTTTGCACACATCCTGGATAGTTGCCTAACACAATGCATCATAGGTGCTCAATGTGCGGATACCCGTGTTTGTGACCGCTATACACATTGTAACAGGAGACAGAGTCGACATTGTACACCACAGGTTACATGCCGTCTGTGTTGTTATACTGTACATTGGGCCTCAGACAGCTAATACTGCCATGTGCTGACAGCAACCCACACTTCCCTGGAATAGACACCCATGTACCTACACATGCTTGAGGCATGCACTCCACTCAGCTGGCTGACACATTACACAACACATACCATACCTACACTACCCTTAGCATGCACAATACCTCCATGTGACTGGTGTGTCGCACCTGGGGTTATCCCCACTTTGGTGGATAAACACATATGCTTCACGGCCCTGCTAGCCACACCCTGGAAACACACCCATTGCAGCATACACGGAACATGTGTGCTACAACCAGTACTACTGACGTCTGCTGACAGCAGTTGTTAACAGCATGACACTCCGGCAGATGGACAGTGTACATACATATGCTGACACATACCACAGTGTGCTTCCGTAGCATGTACACAATTGTAGAGGCCATGCTATTCCACACAGAGACATGGCGGTACTGACCTGTTCACAGATGCCACTGTGGTGGTCATGTTCCATGCACATATGATGTACAACCACATGTGCAGGCTGTTGCACAGTGGTGTATATTCACATGTGTGGGGTGCATCACTTGTCAGCCATGGTGGGTCCTCGAGGTCCATCACATACTCCAAGGCTAGCTACCTAAACATGACTGCCGCATATTGCGGTCTGGGGCCTCAGGCATTGTGTTGGTATGTCTGTATTGTTTGGCTACATCCACATTCGATGTCACATACAATAGTCACCCAGGCATTGCAGGCCGAGCTAATGTTGGCAACATGCCAGGTGATGGCGTACTTACCAACAATACACACTCTCACTCACTACAGGGTTGCAATCCATACATGGACATCATAGTGTCCCTGTGGACACATACATGGTACTGACATGCACACGTTATGTCCTGGGACGCTGGCCCGATGTCACCTTCCGATGTCCCTGGCTGTTATGTCCCACCAACCTGTTTGGTATATGTCTCCGCAACAGCCCGCTATATTCACTGCTAGCCTGTTGTCGGACATTGTGTACCCTGACCGCCACACAGCGGCATCTCGCACTACCCATGGGTGGCACTGCATTGCACGTGTGGGACTGCAGTCATACACCCATGACTGGACCATTCTGAATGGCAATGGGGCACATCCTCACGAACGTGATTCCCGCACACATTGATGGCCTCCAGGCCTTTCCTAGCACCCATGTTGGGCTTGTGTATGCCACAGTACGCCACATACACATGCTGGCCACCTGTCATACCGTTGCATGGGCGGTTGGGGTGGTACAGAGGCCAACACATCAGACGTTGTCCTCACATTGCCCTTCAGCACCATTCCACGTTCTGGTATTGGCAATGTACACATCCACCTGCACATCATACCCTGTGTCTCAGGATGTTATGCTATATGGCTCATGGACAGGACACACAGTGGTGCGAGCATATCATAGTACCTACTACATGTCAGGTACATATGGCATTACACAGTCCTCAGTCATGGGGTCCCTCATGTTCACTATTTGCTTACATACACAACATGCTGTCACAGAGTACTGTCCATGCCTAGATATCCCACGCCTACATACCTGGTGCCATTATTGCTCCACCAGCTCATATCGATACTGACCATATGGGTGTCAGTGTGGCGGATACATCATATGAGTATCATGGCATCAGGATGCATGACACATGGTGCATGCACATCACCTTTGCATAACAACATTCACCCACTGACTATCACATGGATACTGGCCCCGTACATACATATCACATTGTACATGGTTGCTGTACACACATATGCCCCACACAGTCCTGTGGTTACCGTATTCCACTGTGGCATGGATACCCTTCTGCAGGGCCACACCTATCTGTACTGTGTGTGATGCTGGTACATAGGTAGCCATTGTAGCTGTGAAATACATACATCTACACACAGTCAAGGGTACAATACCACATTTATGGTGTACCTTCCACAACAGCTACAACTTTACATGGCACAGCATTGTCATGCCACGATGTGTACCAGGCTCAGATGGTTTACATATGCGGCTGACATACGGACAACACATCTGTACACATCTGCATACCACATACGCAGGGGTGTCTTCTGCTTTGACACGGCCCATGTTCTCCGCATTACTGATGCATATACTCCTCATACATGACATTTGCGGTGGGCAGTGTGAACGGACCGCTCATGGATATGTGCACACATGCCACACTGCATGGGCTGGGCTTCTGTGTTACTTCCGCAGACACAACACACACCATGCTGTGGAACATAGGTCCTGTGCACATCCCACAGGGACACACAGTAGCACTGTTCATGTGATACCTCCCTTGCTGTTTGGATGACACGTAGTCCTGGTACCACCACAGCAGCAGTACTGTGTAGACGTGCAGTTGACACCCACCTCTGCTGTTCACAGGACACTACCATGGGGAGGTGACACTACTGTGTACACTGCACAAGTGTTTACACATGGACCCGCCAGACTGCATTGCTGCCCACTGTGCACCTGCTACAGATCTTTTGGGCATGGTTACTTGGTGTCCCTTCCATTTCAGCTAGCCATCATGCTACTACTCTGTCCCATACCTACAGGCCATATGTATCCTGTTATTGTACATACCAATAGGTGATACCTCTGTTATGCATGATATGCCTGTGATACTGTGTATAATATCTGTCATATCTACCCTGACAGCTTTACATTACACATAGTTGACATAGTATCCCCTAATGCAGGGCATACTTGCATGTTGGCCGCACCTTACGTATGACATAAACGGTATATGCCCATACACATGCGTGCTGTGACAGTATACATACATGTCCTATCCCCTGCTATGGCACTTCCTTGTTGGACATCCACTGCCAGCAACGGCGTGTGGTCTGGCATTGTTCTCTCTAATGCCCCCCTGTGGCAGCCCTTGTGGTGTCTCAGCTGTGTACATGATGTCCCACTGCTGTGCACACGGTGTCCACAGGCGTTGGTATGCTCAGCAGGATAGCACTACATAACCACCTTTCACCACTTTCTGCATTACGGACAAGTGTCATTACTTACAACCACCATTCCCATACAGTACAGCTTCGTCATACACATCATGCGTTACACAACCATACATATCGTGTGTTCTACATACCTTGTTGGTGTTTCGTTCCGTGTATCGGTTTTCCTTTTTCTTTCGCTTTCGGTTGTACACTGCTGGTTCAGTATGAGCATACGGTTTGAATATCCTGAGAGTCATTCTTATATCCATCGATACCTGCAACATGTGAGTTCATCCCACCAACTGCTGTTCCTCAGTGAGTAATTATGTGCATATCACCTGTGCATCTACTCCATTTGGAAATTACGCGTCGATACTGGGGTATAATTGGATTCCTCACCTGGGTGTTGGCTATTTGCCCTACCTTCATGGAGATGGTCTGTATTGTGTTATGTTATGTGTAACTGCAACCGCTATGTGTGGCGACAGGTATATTTCGAAGTGATGTTACCCGTGGATTGTGTGTGTAGGGTATAGTATTTGGTTCGACATGTGGGTGTCCCTGTCCTGACGATGTCTGTTAATGGAGTATTGCATTCAAATGTGTAACATGGCTGTTGTATTCCTTTAAACAACGCATGCAAGTATGCATCCGCCTTTGATTGTGTTTCCCACGTGAGATGTTGCGGTTATGCAGATGTCATTGACTGCCTGTATGTTTGTGCTGCTATTACGGTTTGTATTCCTTTAATATCTACGGTGGGGGATATCGGTGGTTGTATGTGACGGATACGGGTTGTGGGCCTTGCATCTCTACATACACAGTATAGTTGTCTGTGTGCTCCATCCCTACCTGGAGAGTTGACAGTTAATAGTATTTTGTTATGGGAGTGTAACTTGGGCTGTTGTTGATTGGTTCCAATATCATCTGCAGGTGGCCTTGCTGCATGTATACCCCCGTACTCTGTGGTATATCAACGGCTATGTGTACATGAGTGATTACGTGCATATCACCTGTGCATCTCCCCATTCGGTAATTACATGTCGATACTGGGTTATAATTGGATTCTCCACCTGGGCGTTAGATATTTGCCCTATCTTCGTGAGGATGGTCTGTATTGTCTTATGTTATGTGTGACTGCATCTGCTATTCGTGGGGACAAGTATGGTCTGCATTCATGTCACCCATGGATTGTGTGTGACAGGTGTAGTATTTGTTTCAACAAGTGGGTGTACCTGTCCTTCCGACGTATGATGACGGAGTATTGCATTCAAAACTGTAACATGGCTATTGTTTGCATGTCTACAATGCATGCAATTATGTGGCCACCTTTAATTGTGTACCCCACGCGATATGTTGTAGTTATGCAGATGTCATTGACCGACTGTATGTTTGTGCTGCTGTTACGGTTTGTATTCCTTTATTATGTACAGTGGGGGATGTCGGTGGTTGTACGTCACGGATACGGTTTGTGGGCCTTGCATCTCTACATAACCAGTATAGTTGTCTGTGTGCTCCGTCCCTACTTGGAGAGTTGACAGTTAATTGTCTGTTGGTATGGGATTGTAGGTTGTGTTGTTGTCATGTGGTGTCGGTATCGCCTGCGGGTGTGCTTGATGCATGTATTCCTCCATCACATCTGTGGTATATCAGCGGTTGTGTGTACGTGACAACTATCCCTTGTCATTCTGTCCCAGATATTTGCAGCCATTGTGGTCCTGTTGTTGGGATGGCCTGTTTGCCAGTGGTTGCCACCTATTCAGATGGGGATTGATTGTTTGACACTTGTAGAACACACAGCGGTGTTTACGGGCTGACACGTGGCCACGGTCAGTACTGGGGTAGCACATACGTATTTCCGCGGTACATACCTATTGCTGTGTGACTTTGCCGACGTATCTTTTTGCAATTAACATATCGGTGTCATACATATGGGCATGAGTATTACATACGTCCTTTCCATTTCCTATGGGGTATATTCCTATGCTACCATCTGCGACATTGTCACTTTGTATCGTTCTACGTCGCAACACACCTAGCCAGGGTGGGGCTCTCACTACTACTTTGGGACTACTGGTGTACAAATGCCTGTGGCTAGTGTACCGTATGCCTACACATATTATTCCACTCTGCCTCTAACGTGGCACCAACATACACATGTTACGGAGACACACACATTACACTCACACAGCAATGCACACGGCACCCTCACCGCACACGTACACATACTACGGCACTCACGGGGACGGTTGCACACAGTACCTGCGTGGGCCGCGACACCGGCGGTGGTGTCTACCTCTCCCTTCATATCATCATACTATTACCCGCGCATGTACTGTTACAGTACTGTGGTCTGGCGATCTTTCCGCCTCGCAGTTATGCATTTCGGTATGTTGCCCGTTCCATGGTTGGCGGTATCCTCTTATGTTGAACCTCCCGGATGCTCAGGTTGTCGTTTCACTATGTATACTATGTACAGATATCGCGTGTTACATCTCAGTCACCTTACATCCCTCTGATTCCCTGTCTTAACTGTAGTACTTATATGTATATGTGTACATATATTTCTATGTATATAATTATATCTATCTACATATATGTATATACACATATATATATATGTTTATATGTATACACCTTGCGGCGAACGTGGCAGCATACAGCAACGCCGTATGCTGTAGGACCCGCGTACTGTTCGGGTGTTGGCGTTACATGTTCCACTGGCTGTTGGGTGTACAGTGTTTGGGGGCTGCCTATGTTGGAGTCACACATGAGGCCACCCATATGGTACACTTTACAGGTGGTCATGTTTGTGTGCCGTCCATTTCACTGTATGTGCAGGTAGGGAGGTGTCAGTCCATGGGGCCTACACTGTCAGAGTATGTGCTATACGTTCCCTCTTTGCCAGGGCGTAGGCATATTGGGTACACCTCCGTCTGCCTACTGGGGCTGGCACAGTGTGTTCCTGGTCCAGAACCCTCTGTGCCTGGACTGGCCTTGGCAGTTGTGGTGGGCTTTGTGGCCCTTCACCGTTATGTCCCTGCAGCAGCTTCTTCCGCAGGATCATATTATGTAGCATGGCACATACTATGAATATGTGGGCACATGTGCCTGGAGAGTACTGCAGGGCTCCACCAGATGTATCCAGGCACCGGAACCGTGATTTCAGCATCCCGAACACATGCTCTATGATTATTCTGGTTTGTGCGTGTGCCTCATTATGGCGTTCTTGCATGTGTGTGTGTGCATTTCTGATGGGAGTCATCATCCACGGCTCCAGTGCATAGCCAGCATCCCCCACGAGGTGGCCTTGTGGGATGTTCCCCCTGGTGAATACCTGGTACAGCTGTGAGGCATGCCAGATATGGGAGTCGTGGTAGCTTCCGGGGCTGCCAGCACACACATTCATGATAATGCCCTGAGCATTGCACATGACCTGGCAATTGATGGAGGGGAATCCCTTGCGGTTTATGTAGCGTCTACCCTGCTCCCCAGGTGGTGACTTGATTTGTATGTGCGTACAGTCTATCGCACCCAGTACCTCCGGTATTGTGCCACACGGTGGAAGTGGCATATTGCTAGCCAAATCCTCCTGAAATCTGGGGAAGTATATATGCTCATTGGCATGTGGTAACATGGCATCCAGAAACTGGTGTAGTACCCTGGATGCTGATGCCTGTGAGATGCCCATTATATCCCCAGTTGGCCTTTGAAAGGTACCTGTGGCCAGTATTCGCAAGCTTACACATACCTTTGTGTCCACTGGGATGGGTTGCCCTCTGTTGTTTCTTGTTCTCAGGCGTGGCTGGCACAGCTCCACTATTTGCTGTAACGTGTCCCTATCCACCCTGTAACGCTCTACTATCTCCAGGTCTTGTAGCCCCTGGTAGGTTACCCTTGGTCTGAACACTCTCCTTCTCCTCCGAGGCCTACGGTGGTTGTCGGCACCATCCTCCACAACACCGTCTGTCTCTAACACATGCTGATGGATCACAGCCACGGCAGCACCCAACATGTACATTTTAAAAGTTCCCCGTGTGTTTACACCTATGGTGTGGCATTTGGGAATACACGGCTGTGTGTTGTGTGCATTCACACTTTATACTATTGTGCTGTGCACCCGGTGATGTCATAGGGTGTGTCTGTACGGCCGTATCTGGGGGTTATCTTCCATGTTTTACCGTTGGCACTACAACGCTGTTGCCTTTGGTGTTGCATTACTCTTGACTGCCATGGATTACCTATCGACCTTCCCTTACTATTTCTGCATGTTGCACCTACTATTTCCTGGCATGCATCCTGCAGAGGAGCACTGTCATGTGTAGTTTCTGGGACATGGCATATCGTGCGTTTTGTGTGCCGCCGCCGTTGTGCTGCCTGTCTGCTTTGCTCTGCTGTGTCAGGTCTTCAATCTTTGCAATCTGCTACCTCCCCTACTTTCTTTGCATTCATATGCCTCCCCTATCCCATTTTGCAGGTTTCTGCATGCAGAGTTGCCAGCTGCCGCCGATTGGCCTTCGTGGGTTGATTAGTGTTGATTGCTCATTATTACTCCAATTACACTTCTTCCGCATTTCCTCATATTCTTAACATCACCTTCCTGTTTCCGATGTTGTTTGCGGGGCGAGCGTCACATGACTGGGTTAAGGGAATGTAGTCATCCTCGTGCACATGCACCTCTGCGTGCATTGTGTGCTCTCAGCTCAACTATTGCCCCACACCCTGGTCCTGCAGCTGTGATGTGCGATGTACAGCCCAGGTTTGCTGAGCTCCAATGTGCTTCCTCCTACGGTGGCACACCCCTCTGCAGATGACATGTATTCCCTCTGAGCCACTCATCGGTGTATTACCGCTGTGCCGTTTGGTACAGCCTTACACCGGTGGGGGTTTTGCGATTCATTATTATCTGCCTCATTTGCATGGCATTGACTACTAATTCATAGTTACCACGCCGAACACTGCCGCGAGTCCTTGGCAACCTTTGCACCGTGGTTGTGGCTTTCCATGCATACCATGGTGTATTATGGCTGTGAAGCTGCTGTGTATTACGCTGCTGTTTTATAACATTGTCATATTATTTCATTGTTTTGCACCTTCCGCAAACATGTCCTGGGGTTCTGCTGTGAGTTGCTGTGGACATACCATTTATGTTATTTTTTACATGTTGTGCATGTTTTCTTTTGACATTCTCTGTGTATTTCGCCATTGGCATATGGTAACAGTGTGATACCTGAGGCTGACACTCTTCTGTTACTCCTATGTTATGTTTGGGAAAATGTAAACCATTTTTTTTTGGTTTACATTGCCGTGGCCTTATGCTTCGCCTGCGCCACTTCGTGGATCGCTATATGCCTTCATTTGCATGGTGCAACACCGCACATGGGGTGTTTAGCATACCTACACCAGGGGCGGCGCAGATCTGGCGCACGCCGGTAGTGCACGTGGAATTGGATCGTACCTGAATCGCTCGGCGGCCATATTTGGCGTTGTGACGCCTACGCTATGCGTGCGCCTGGTGCAAGGTTCATGAATCCCGGGGATTATCTAATTCTGAAGTTAATATTCCCCCCTTATCTTTCATAAAATTATATTATTATAAGTATAGTGATGTTTGTAATCTAATATTTTTTGCTTCCCCCCATTTTTCTTATCTCTTTTGCATTTTTAGTCACTTTGCCTTTAAATGAATGAGAATAGGACATCTTTTTAAAGCATAACACAATGCTTTCTTCTACTTCATTTTCCTGATTGTGTTACAGGTTTTTATTTACATATTTACTTGATTTCTTATTTTTACATACTATTTGTAGTTGACTAATAAGTTGGGGTTGGCAGCCATTTGCAGATTTTATTTTATAGTGTTACACATTTCTCATTATAGGCTTACATGTGGGTTTGCTTTGTCCTGACTCAGTCTTTGTTTTGACAAGGTGTGAGAAATGGCATACTGATTATGTATTGTTTTCTTGGCTGATGGTTGTTTGTGTAATGTATACTTGTGTTGGATTCACTCATTGCTGTTTTGCATCTTGTGTCACTTTTGTATGCTTGTGGTTGTTGGTAGTGTGGTGTTGTCTTTTTAACACATGTTTGGTGAGTCAGTTTTTCTAATGAAATTGCATATATGATGTTTTTATTTGCTTTCAGATTATTGGTGAAATATTTTCTTTGGGGCAGTTCCATTTTTGAATCAGTGAATACCATAGTTGCTTGTCTCATGCATGACTCTTCCCACTTCACAAAAGAAAAATATGTATAGTCATGTGAACTACAGTTTTCTTTACATGTTAGCAATAACTGAAATTAATAGTTAAGAGAGAGGGAATGTGCGAAGCAGAACTGAGACATACATTATTATTTCATGCTTAACAGTTTTAAAATTGAGATCTTCAAAAAGTATATAAACCGATAAACACAGGACATTGGTCTAATTTTAAATTAAGCTGATGTTTCTACATTACATTAAGTAGTTCCTTTTCTGATTATAATGCTTTGTTTAATGTGTTTAAAAAATAATAAAACATTTTATGCTCTGGAAGCTGAACAGAACATTTATTTTAAACAAGATATTATCATTTAGCCCTTCCTTGCTGTCTATCTATATAAGAATTCTTTGAAAGATAGCTTATATTATAATCTTTGCTAGATGGTATTTTTTTTCTTGCAATCTACTTTACATATACATATTCTGGGCACTGATTTTGTGCATCTCATACATGTCCTTCTAATGTTAATATGTGAATTAGGGACATACTGAATATTTTAAATGGTTGTTCAGATATAGATATCTTGGTTGACCTGAAGACTGTTGTAAGGTTACAGATCATCTTATATTCAGGTTACTGATCTAAACATTTATTCATATTTAAGCATAGCCGGCCTTAGGCATAGGCCAACTAGGTGGCCAACTAGGGAGCCTCTGTAGCAGGGGCACTTTTCCAGTATTTATCTGGTGTAGGTAGTCCAGGATGGGGGCACCGGGTGGTGTTGTGGGGGTGCCTTGGAGCCCTTTTGCCTAGGGCACCAGTTGACCTAAGGCCGCTCCTGTATTTAAGATGACAACATGTAGTTTTGACTTCATCTCCACTGCCATTCTGTTTATGAAACTAGTGCTCTACTTTTGTAACACAGTTAAACAATCGATGTTCCTTTTTTATGTTGTTAATATATTTTATATAGTCTCACTAATGCAAAAGCTTTCAGATTCATGTCTTAAATCACTTACACATGTTTTCTTTTTATTCAATGGGGTAAAGTTGTGTTACATTAATTTCTAAATGTATTTTGTTTTAACCATAAGAGCTAAAATATAAAAATTATGTTTTAATTTTCTTTAAAAATGTTGTTTTCTAACGCTCCCCCAGATTCACTATCCTTCCATGCAGGACTAGCTTAGTCCTGCATGGAAGCAGCCATTTAGGAGCAGGACGGCGGTGCGCCAGGCATATTAATGAAGGCGCACTGCCTGAGCTCCTAAATGGACACAGAGTGAGTAAGAGTGCAGGGGGCGTGTCTGAGAGTAGAGCTCTCAAAATATACATGCCCCTACAATGAAGAACAGCAGAGTATGACCGCTCATAGGTGTTCGCATATCCCCAGCAACATCCCCCAACGTTTACAAGAGCAATAGTTAAAACATTAAATATAAAGATTTTTTTTTATGAAACAGATTAAATTTAACCGTAGCTACATGGATTTGCCCATCGCTTAGCTATGGTTAATGCAGCTTAAATGGCACAAGAAGATAAAAAGCAAGATATATATACACATGAAGCAGTACAGCAATAGTGTAGTCGGCAGAGCATTCGACTTATGAGCAGTCATTCCTGGTTCAAGTCCCACTCCAGTACAGTCCATTTTTCATGTCAAATCACTGCATGATCAATTTATTTTGTTGTATAACCTACGATAACATATATTTATAACATGTATATATTTATAACATATATTTGTGAACTGGAGTACTGCATTAAATGCAGACGTGAGGTATAATTGTCATAATGTTGCAAAGTCCACAGATAATCAAAAGAGCCCCATACAGTAAATGTACACAGGAATCAGGGATACAAATGGAGGGTAAAATGTGTAATGAATGATAACTCCATACAGTTTCCAAATCCACCACCTTCCCAAGAACCATTAGACATTACTGTCTAAATTAGTGCGGTGGTAAGCAGGAGTATGCACTAGTAAGCAAGTGTAAGCACTATTAAGCAGTAGTAAGTGAGTTTAAGCTCGTTTGCTTGGGGGTAAGGAATGTGCACACAGGTTAAGCAATATTGAAACTAATTCTCTGTAAGCATATTTAACCGGAGGTTAGCTTTGCTCACCTTCACGCAAACCTGCACAAACCCACTTACAATTGCTTAAAAGTGCCTTAATTACTCTGTATGCATCAACCGCTGTTCTGGCCAGAAACAAAATAAACAGTCTTTGCAGGTCTTCAACCCAGGATCCTGTACACTATAGTCACAGTAGTTAACCACTAAGCCATCACAGCAGTACATAAGGTTGAAGTATCACCAAGCAGATCCTCACTATAATAAATTCAAACTGAACATGTGAATGGAATCTATATACAGTCTTATGTTGTATAACCTACTACATAACAAAGATATGTGAATTGGAGTACTGTATTAAGCTCAGATGTGAGGTGTCATTGTAATAAAGTGTTAAAATCCCCTAATAAACAAAAGGACCCCATACAGTGTACCTACTCATGAATCATGGATACCAAACACATATATAACATGTAATGAATAATAAATCAATGCCACAATGCAAATATAATGCAAATATAATGCACATTAAATAGTAAGCAACGCTAAGCATTGCACAGACCAGCTTAGTAGGTGTAAGCAATGTGTAGGCCAGATAACTCAGCTGCCTATTGGTATAGCCCTTTAAGCAATGCCAACCTTAGGTAAGCAGGTTTCTCCACCATAGTTTAGCCTTTTCAAAACCATCCAATTATGGCAAAGTGCAGGAAGCCGGCCCTATTTAAACCCAACAGGTGGGAAAACATCTCATAACTGGTTGAAACTTCCTCTTGTAGGTACTATGTCTGGAATGGGAGAGGGTGTGCACTTTCGGGTGCAGCGCTGGGGCATCCAGGAGTCCAGAGTCATGGCAGGATTCCTTGTGAAAGACCATGACATGAGACTGCTGCAGGGCCAGTACTAGGGTTCCCAATACAAAGCAGAAGCCTGGGACCATCTCGCCCTTGACCTCACCAGTGCCACTGGCATACCCCGAACTGGTAAGCAGGTCAGGCATCACTATGTCTACCTGAAACGGTGAAAGGGGGATCTCTTGGATCACTGGATCCAAGAGGCTAGGAGGACAGGGGAGGTCCCAGCTGTGTGTAAGTATCAGTCCACTGCCTGTGTAATAATTGCCAGATCATGTATATTATGGATGGGTATGGCTAAATATTCCACTTATGTCTTTTACAGTGGCAAGTGAGTGGGCTATGAACCAGGAGGCCCATGGATGTCGATTGCAGTGGATGTGATGTCATAGGAAATAAATCTAAAAGTAGTAGTAAGTTAATTGCCTGTATAAAACCTGTATTGTTTAAGCCATGTACTGCATACACCAGATAATATGGCAGGAAGAGTCTCATATAGGTTGTATGTAAATAAAAGCATAATAGCCTGACAATAAAGGTCTAACTGCTGGACTGCAAGTGTTTACTCTGGTATCATATAGTAATGCAGATTTGCAATCACGCAATAGTACTGTTGTAATAAGCACTGTTACCCACACTGTGCTACATAAATAAAATGTGTAGGAATGTCTGCATATGACTGGTTAATCCCAAGAGGTCATATAGTACAACTGAGAGAGACTTAGACAGAAAACAGTGAAAAAAAAGACAGCAAAATCCAAATAGCACACTCAACTGAGACATGAACTGTTGTATGTTTAGCACGCACAGCCACGGTTTGAATCCTGGGAGTATAATCCTGGGAGAATGATACCCCACAACTGTACAGATATCTCCAGAATGTTGAGTAAATCAACCCATATCTGCTGCCAGTCCCCTGGGAAATCAGTGGGATGATCCCAGATGTTTAGGCAGCAAACAAGACATACAACTGATTGTCAGACATCTATGAGAACAAACCTGTCACTCTAGCAACTCCCTAAAATGTTTTAAGAGTAATAAGCCAAGTATGTCCCATCTACACCCCCATGTTGTCAAGCTGTGACCAGAGTGTGTACAGTAACAGAGTGAGATGTGTATGTGCATAATACTAATGTGGAATCTGATAATTTGTGCGGCAACATTAAGGTAGTGCTAACAAACATTGCTCCCACAGGTCTGTCAGATGCAAACACTGTGCCTAGAAATAAAAGACTGATATCCTGTACTGGTACTGCATACACTGGTATTGTATGGCATTGTTAGTGTTGGAGTTGCTCTGAATAATAAGGTATCACTCATCACTGTCATCCACACTGTGCTACATAATAAAACTGTCTAGGACGTCCTGTATAAGAGTGTTGTAATGCAAGGTCAGAATGTAAA
>NC_056732.1:884080305-884110305 GCF_019279795.1 Protopterus annectens
CCAGCGATATATCTGACACAAGACCTGCGTGGTGGACAGGCAAAACATAACATGCACTCCTCTGGCCATCAAGTGAATAGGCACACTGTTGAGAGCTATGCACACTGCAGTCCATGTTAAACTAGTATGTACACACAAAACCTGTAACACTGGTGCTATACAATGCATACAGCAGTACTCACACTCTGTAGTTCTGGAACCTCATACAAATATGTAGCTGGCCTGAGTATGCAAGTTCTCTTGTAAGAAGTATTGCTACCTGCTGTCTGTAACACTGCTGCCCACACCCAGGAAGGGTGTCCACCATACAGGAAAGGTAAAAGGACCATGCCCACATGATGTAGGGATTTGTAGTAGTGGGTTGCCATGACAGTGGTAATTGGAAGTACTACATGGCATGCTACATGCAGGTAGCAAGTGGAGGACACTGATTGGTGCACTGAGGTGGTTCCACCTGAAGGTAGTGCTGGACCAGTAGATGAGGAGGCCCCATGGTGGGTCCCACATGTAATGTGGCCTGGTAACATGACCAGATGAGGTTGGAGAGGTAGTTCGTCTGGCAACTATTCCCTAAATATTTTATTGTGCCACTGTTAAAGAACATATGTAGGTAGTAATAGTCTATACAATCCTGGAACATGTCCAACAGCATGCATAGATATCCCCAATAACACAGAATGTCAGATGTGCAGCAATCACATAGCAAGCATACCACATGCATATATGGAACCATAGTGTCCCTGACAATGGCATGCAGGTGAAATAATCCGTAACATGCCAGCAATGATAGTGTCCACACAGGGAACATGGCTAAAAACACATAGCACAAAATGTGGTACAATACAATATATTTCCCACTGGTAGGTAAGCTGTAGCCGTACCTATTGAGTTGTGTGAACATTTTGTTGTCGCTGATATGGTGGGCGGAGGTGACAGAGATGTGTATTAAGAACTATGGTAACCTTGCTGTATGAGTTACTCAGACCTGTTTCCATCTTTATGTCTTTCAGACAAGATGTCCCATGGCCGCCTACCTGCGTATTCAGCAACAGAAAACAAGGTTGTGTTGAACTACCTAATCCAGCACTATCCTGTCCTGTTTGGCAATCCACCCATGAGCAGCAGGAGCAGACAGACCTGTGGAATGACCCAGTCCACAGGGTCAATGATGTCGGCCTACATAACCACAGTTATGAGCAGGTCCGGCATCATTGTTCTGACCTGCTTCGCAATGCTTGTCGGTGTGCTGCTGCAGTCTGGGGTTACCACCTTGCAACAGGGGGAGGTCATGCCATCCATCCCTCAACACCTGTTGAGGAGCTGCTTGCCAGCCTCGTGTCACCTGCCTGTCCACACACCCAACAGGCAGACACCATTGTGGAGGTGGGTGCTACCCAGACAATGGCCGAGGAGCATGCAGGTAAGACCACAGGGCACATCAGTAGACCATTGTTGCATATGCATCTGCATATGTACAGGTAGGTCATGCATATCTGACATGTCATATATATATAGTTTGTTGCTATATAGTAGTAATAAACAGATGTGCATAAGTGGTCATATTGTGGACTTGTACTGTTGATGTACTGTAATGCTGCACCCACCCTGTAGCAATGTCACAGCTGTGGCCACTGACATTGCATCTCTCACAGTCTTATGTAGGTCCATCTGGTATACCACCAAGGCAACAGTCCGTAGCTGGTGAGTATGGTTTATGTTGATGCTTGCCAATACACAGAGTATGTAATGGCTATGGTATGTTTCATGCACACATCTAACACACCTACTCATAATGCATGCTGTACATGTTCATGTATTGTTGCTGTTAAATGCACTGCATCACAGTGGTGACCATGCTGGGGTATCAGAAGGGTATATCATACACCTGCAAGATAACTAACCTCATGTCATTACGAAATGTGTCCATAGGGATTAACATAATGGTTAACCCACACATACCTATATACACTGGGTCATGACACAGTGTTGTCCGATGCCTGTCTGTGATATGGCCCTACAGATATGTGAACCAATAGGGTACCATACACTGGTATATAACATCAGATAGAACAGGACCAAGAACAATGGCATCTACCATAGTCTGTGCACAGCCAGAGATACATATGTGCAATACACATACTATCGACAATCACCATAATTACATAGACCCCAGTACTGTACACACAACCACAGAATGCCCAAGATATGTCCTCAGAAACAACCGCTACTATACATAACATGTCTAGCAGTCTGATATCTGATTGGCTTGTTATCAGGTATGATGTCAATAAATAATGGTGTAGAGTACATATGCACCTCTGACTGCATGACATATGTACAAAGGTTGACAGACTTGTGGATGGAGCTACAAACAGTGGCCCAATATTGGCATGTTGCTGTGATAACCTCATACATTTACTATCGTACCAGGGTTTGTTGTGACATATGTCCTGTGGGGATATGAAGTCAGTAACTCTCATGGCTGTCACCATGTAATGACTGCAATCCTCACACTATGCTTCTACAGTTCTCACATTGGTGTTCTGTGAGTAACACAAGAAACAAAAGGCTCCACAGACTGCCCAGTCTGCAGATATCCCTACAGATGGGGGTTTCCTCAAACACACAACACTGTCATGACATGTATTAAATCATGTAGACCAGCCATATCTACACACACCCTGTTAACCCGACATTACTCCACATGCAGAAGAGCAACACTTACATTCTGTAGTCATGTCTGGCACATCCCCTCCTGTCTGTTGGCCTGGTTCCACAGTGTATGTTGTTAGAGGTAAATCCCAATACCATCTGTGATGCTGCTTGCCAAACACCAAATATAGGTCCTGCTCACAGTGAATGAAAAGTCCCTACACCAACATGATGTTCCTAGATTTTTGAGTGTGCTCCCATGCAATTGGCTATGGGAATGTTACCACAGCTGTTCCACATGCAATCAGCTATGGGGGGACTGCAATTCATGCAGAGGCCATCAGCTGATCATGAGCATCACTTACAAAACACAAGCTGCTGCCTAAGCAAAGCAGGTATACTTCTTCACATCCACCAGAGAGGGTGTGAGAGAGACAGAGACAAAGTATGTCAAGGAGGGGGTGGGAGAATAAAAGCTAAGCATTTTTGCATCTCACACACATACCAGTATAGGGTATCAAATCCCTGACTGACTATGTATTGCTATCACATGTCTATGAAGTTATTGCAATGCACCAGATAGCTTACATGTTGGGGAGCTGTCCAAAGGTATATCTGATGGTGAGTGACATCTGCAACAGTGATATAGTAGTAATAAGTTAGGTGTAGTACACATACCTATCCACATGAACAGGTGTCAATGTCAACACAGCCACACTCTCTCAGGGAATCACAGACATTGACACACCTGGCAGGGTCGGGAATAGACTTCCTAACTAGCTAGTTTTCCACAATACAGTAATGTGCAGGTATCACATGAACCACATGGGTATCCGGATGTTATATGGGCAAAGGGTATGTGAAGGTGTCTGACATCAGACAGAATGCATCAGTAGGCCAATGGGAGTTTTAGTGAGTGTGAATGTGGTTGAAAGCATCTTACTCCACACACACACACATACACAGGATACCAGTACTGACATGCATAGGTGCATTGCTTCACGGGTGTGTAGTGCTTGACTGTGCCAGAAGGCTATACAAGGCTAGGTGAAGGGTATAACTTTGCATCAGGCCACACGACAATGGTCTGCAGTGTGGATCAGGGGTGTATTATCTGGACTGGCCCACACGGGTGGGTACTGTAGCCAACATCCAGTCACCTGGGTTACTATTGTGTGTGGCCAGTGCTGTACAATGCTTGCCATTTATGTGTTCTCTAGTGCATGACATGGTGTCTGGGATGTGCATACATCCCACATGCATGTTCAGTGACATATGGAACTGTACCTGGGGTGTCTGGCCCATGCTGTGTACACCAATTGTTATCATCAGATGTGCCAGTCCTGGCCTAATGAGGCGGGAAATGGTAATGGACACCAGGTTGACCCTGCACCCACATTGATAGCATGATACAGGTATTCCCTGGTGTCAGTGGCATCTGTCCATACAGGTCATGTGTTTAAGGCATGGTATGTCCTTTGTGGGTCATGTGATGGCACCACAGTTGTTCCAGACGTCCAGTGGGGAACAGTGAAGGCACACTGTCTGCAAGTATATGCCTATTGTTGTGATGGGACAGGGTGCCATGCCCTCTGTAGTCCACTGTAATCACACCATGGTTACTATCTGTGGGCAATATGCAGGGTGCTACCAACATAGCGGTTGTTGCCTAGGCAAGTGTGGCCATGTATGAGACATGGGTTGAGAGTTTTCTCTGGGAAATACAAGGGTTGCTTACTTTGTTCACCAGGCCTTAATGTGAAATGTAGGGGGATATGGATTGGCATCCCAGCCTCTCAGCTATTTGACATCTGTTGCCCTTCTTAGGTGGACATTGTGACATATAATAGGCCCACCAGAAATTTGCAAAACCCACTTCACAATGAGTCCAGTTGTCACACACTCACAGCCACCTCCACACAGGATACGAAGGACAAACATAGACACACACTTGCCATGTCTGGGATTACAACTCCGACTGAATTAATTTATCACACTACAGCATTACACAGTTATAGGATGTGTCACAGAGATTAGTGGAGCACTTCTTCCCTAAAGGTGTATTTCACTGGGAATGACATCAGCAGGCTTGCCATAAAAGAGCAATGGAGGTTGTAGTGACTGTGAATAGCATCAAAAGCATTGCTCCCTACACAGACAAGCAAACACACACAAACATCCACACTTGCCATGTCTGGGAATAGAACCCCTACTGAATTACTATATCACACTACAGCATTACACTGTTATAGGACACACCACTGAGATAACTTGAGTGTTTCTTCCCCAAAGGTTATTTCACTGGGTATGACATCAGCAGGCGTGACAAAGAAAGGCAATGGAGGTTGTAGTGACTGTGAATGGCCTCAAAAACATTGCTCCCTACACAGACAAACAAACACCCACATTTTCCATGCATAAGAACAGAACCTCTGCCAAACTACTATATCACACTACAGCATTACACTGTTATAGGATGCACCATAGAGATTACTTGAGTGCTCTTTCCCCAAAGGTGTATTTCAAAGTGAATGACATCAGCAAACTTGCCAAAGAAGAGCAAGGAAGGTTGTAGTGACTGTGAATGGCCTCAAAAGCATTGCTCCCTACACAGACAAAGAAACACCCACTTACCATGCCTGGGATTAGAACTCCTATCTAACTAGTTTATCACATTACAACATTACACAGTTGTAGGATGCGCCACAGAGATTACTAGGTTATTTTTTCCCCAAAGGTGTATTTCAGAGTTAATGACATCAGTGGGCTTGCCAAAGTGGGGCATTTTAATTGTAGTGGGTGTGACTAGCCTAAAAATCATTGCTCCCTACAGAGACAGACACACACGCACACACACACAATCGCCATGTCTGGGATTAGAACTACTACCTATCTAGTTTATCACAATACAGTGTTATGCAGTGATAGGATGCATCACAGAGATTAGTGGGCCACTCTTTCCCCAAAGGTGTATTTCAAAGTGAATGACATCAGCAGACTTGCCAAAGTAGGGCATTTGAATTGTAGTGGGTGTGAGTAGCCTTAAAAGGCATTGCTCCCTACACAAACAGAGTTATCATGTCTGAGATTTGAACTCCTACCTAATATATCCCACTACAGTATTACGCAGTTATAAGATGCACCACAGAGATTACTGGAATACTCTTTCCCCAAAGGTGTATTTCACAGTGACTGACATCAGCAGGCTTGGCATAGTAGGGCTATGGGGAGGGCAGTGTGTGTGTGTGCATGGGCCATAACCCACTCATCTAGAGGTAGACACACCACACTCAGGCACACACAGGTTTATATTCTGCAGGTACGTGTGTACAACAGCTAGATGACTACCACCTTGGACAGTCATGTTGCACTCTTAGCCCCAGCACCACAGAGTCTATAATGCTGAGGGATACCAGTGGCTAATTTCTATGGTGAGTGACATTTACACATCATGTTGTTGTAGCCATTTGGCTGTGTGTTGGGTGGGACAGGCCTCATGATGGAAGGTTCTTTGTCACTGTCACTCTCTTTCAAAAATCTATGTATGTGTACTTTTGGCATATTATAGTGTGTTGTCCTTGGATATCTGTTTGTATTCCTATCCAATTTGTGTGCAAAGCATGACTGGTGCATACTGAGGAGTGCATGCACTAACATCTGCAACTGCCAGATATGTATGGTCCACTGTTGTTGCCAGACATGGGCTTCATTTGTTTAAATGTGTGAGCATGCCCAGTATGACCTTTCAGTATGTTGTTGTCTGCCATTGCTTTCATTTCTCTAACTGTGGGAGCATGCCCAGTATGCCCCTCTGTATTCAATGTGTGGATCCATTCCAGGTAGATTGTACTCCAGTGCAGATTTTTGTGTTCTACACCTACAGCTATCAAACTGTTTCTGCAGGATATCTGTCGATCATTTGGCAATATGGGGTCAAACTGGGCAAGGGATAGTGGGTACTGTAGGTAATTGTGTCTGTGCTGCTTCTGCTACATGGTACAGGTGTTAGGAGAGATATTCAAACATGTGTAGTGTTATACACTGTGATGTTTTATGTCCTCAAGTACTGCTGGTAGACATTTTTGCTTACAGTGATGTCTTGGGGAACACAGGGTAAATGCAGCTGTGTCCAGTTTTGTGGTCTAACACCTGCATATAACTGCAAAGTAATGCCATTCTGGAGGGAGCTACAGACACTTGCTGCTGGGTCTGTGTAACCCGTTCAGCCCCTTGGTACAGTGGTGGCAGAGGATCCCATACTTGTACATCCATCGACATGAAAGTATAGCCTTATCTTGTTGTGGCAATACTTCACATCTGTACAGATTCACACAGTTTACCCAGAGGCAGGGGTCATAAGTCAGGACATTACCCCTATTGTGGTGTATGGGCAGTTCTGTAGCCACCCATTCTTGTGTTTGCAGCCAAGGATAGTATGTGCAGACGGCTGTGTTTCGGAGTTCGCACATTCCATGTTGCCCATGCCTCCCCCTATTATTCTATCCTTTTCCATACATTATGCAAACATTCTCTGATACTTTCCCTATAATTATCACCTCATCACAGCAGTGTATTGTTGTTGGTCCACAGTTCATGCAGTGGGACATGGTGGACATGTTACTGTGGTATGTTCACATGGCCCTTGCATATGGGTTCTCTGGACTGTGTTATGTTGTTATTTGGGAGTCCATGACATAACATACATTGGCAGTATGGGTGAGACGCAAGCCTTTGGCAGAGGACTGTAGGCCATTTGGTAGTGATGCAGGCCAGCTGTAGCATCCCATTGCATTCTGTCAGTCCTTAAGTACCAGCCTGCTATACATTATATTCCCCTGGGGTTACAGGGTAGGAGTGCCAGGTATTCATGCCAATACTTTCTATGAGTATTGTTCAGGAGGTGTGGATGATGGCAGGGTGCTGTTTACAGCTAGGGACTCACCTGCATGGGACACCTGCACTGCATGCTGCATTCTTTTGCTATTGCCACACACAGGTGGGGGTCTTATTGTACCCATTCCCAACAGCAGGGATAAGTCCGGAGAGGTACCTGTGGGTGGTGTTTGGGTGTGCTGGGTGCATGTGTGCTATGGACACTACTTGCATCTGACTCACAGATATGCGTGGGGCATTCCAGTGATGCTGGCTTGTGCAGGGACATCAGCTGTTTCTCAACACATCATTCTTATGACCTTTGTGAGCTGCGAGTGTTTGGCCAGACAACATCGATATTCCCTACTACAAGGCCAGATAATGTGATGCAAACCTATATGTACAATTCCAAGGGTGTGTCCATTTCACGGTTACGCATTATACACTGCCTGTCTGGGGTACTTTCCCCTGTGTACTTCTTGAATATCTGGCCCAACAGTCATGCCATGTCCATCTTTTAGATGGTGACACATATTACCTCCACAAATTTACAATGGTTTACTGCTAGTATATGTTAAACTTGGGAACATTGTGTTTGGCACTGCAGTTGTGAGGACTTGGCCCTGTCTTTGGCAGTACTGGGCAATGGCCACCAGGTCAAACCTCACCATGCATACATACTGACCACTCTCACACAATATGTAACACACACCAACATAACACACGCATAGCTGCATATTGTACAAATGTTACAATCGATCCTGCTACCTTGGCCACCTCAGGTCATCTGTGCTCCACTGATATTAAACCTACACATACATGTTACTACATTTCTACATCAGATTGGAGGGGGGCACACCTGACTGTTACAATGTGTCTACGCCGGATTGGCGGGGGCACACCAGACTGTTACTACATTTCTACATAGGACTGGGGGGGCACACCTGACTGTTACTACATTTCTACATAGGATTGGGGGGTATACTTGACTGTTACTACATTTCTACATAGGATTGGGGGGCACATCTGACTGTTCCTACATTTCTACATAGGATTGGGGGGCATTCCTGACACTTGTACACATTTGCTATGACTGTACTCGTATGTCAGGTACTCCATTTCATTCTGTATTCTAACATATCATGCTGACTAGAGGCATATCAGTGTACTACAGGTCTTAGGTTTGATTGACCTACATATCATTTTCTGACTTCCTACCCTTCAGAACTGACATCCCACTGCCTGACCTGATGTAGTCTGTTTGTGTAGGCCTGGGGGGAGATTACCCATAGGCATCATTCAGAGGCCTTAGCACAGCCTCTGTTTGTGTTTGTCTACACCTGTCATGCTGGCTGAGACTGTTGTTGGGTATGTGAACCTCCCTGACTGGCATGTGTGTGTAATATGGACACACATATGGCCCAGCACATTGCTTGCAGTGGGTTTTGTCACCATCTGTAGTACTCGCTACTATGGTGACATCAGTATGTGTTGCAGATCTCATGCTGCCACTATAGGTGTCTACTATTTGCTGGCATCCCATTCAGCCACCCAATTCCCTCACATTCTCATATCCATACCACAGATACAAGTAAAAACATATACTACTCCATTCGGCAATTGGTAAGGAGAGTGACTTACCTTGTGGGTGTGCCAGTATTGAGGATGGTGCTGGAGGGCTGCCTATGTTGGATGCACATAGTACACTCCCTTTACATGGCTGAGCACAGGTAGTGTCATGTTTGGTATCCCTTATACTGTATGTGCGAGTCAGAAAGAGGTGTCATTCCCTGGGTCCCTACCATGTCAGTGTATGTGCTACGCGTTGCCTCTTTGCCAAGGCCAGGGCATACAGGGCATGCCTCCTTCTGTCTACTGGGGCAGGCTCAGGTTGTTCCTCCTCTGAGTCACTCTGTGCCTGTCCAGGCCTTGGCATTGGTGGGGGGCTGTGTGGCCCTGCCCCATGCTGTTCCTGCTGCAGCTGTTTCCACAGGATCATATTGTGTAGCATGGCACATATGATGGCAATTTGAGTACATGTAGCTGGTGAGTACTGCATGGCTCCTCCGGATGTGTCCAGGTACTGGAACTGTGACTTGAGTATCCTAAACACACGCTCTATTATAATTCTGGTTTGTGCATGTGCCTTATTATGGAGTTCTTGTTTGGGTGTGTGTGCATTTCTGATGGGTGTCATCACCCATGGCTCCAGTGCATAAACAGTATCCCCCACTAGGTGACCGTAAGGGATGTCCCCATTGGCAAATCTCTGGTACAGCTGCATCAGATGCCAGATGTGGGAATCCTGATAGCTTCCAGGGCAGCCAGCACACAGATTCATTATAATGCCCTGAGCATCACACATGACCTGGCAATTGATGGAGGGGAAGCCCTTTTGGTTGATGTAGACCCTACCCTGCTCACCGAGTGGTGCTTTGATGCATATGTGCATGCAGTCTATAGCACCCACTATGGTATTCTGTTATTTGGTGGAAGAGATGCATATTGTTGGCCAATGCCTCGAGTTGTTGGGGAAATATACATGCTCACCGGCATGTGCTGACATGGCATCCAGAAACTGATGGAATACCCTGGATGCTGATGCCTGTGAGATCCCCATGATATCCCCAGTTTGCCTTTGGGAGGTACCTGTGGCTAGTATTTTTAGGCTTACACATACCTTGGTATCCACTGGGATGAGTTCCCCTCTGTTAGTTCTGTGTGTCAGGCATGGCCGGCACAGCTCAACAATTTGCTGTAGTAGGTCCCTGTCCACCCTATAGTGCTCCACTATCTCCAGCTCATGTAACCCTGGTAGGTTATCCTGGGTCTGTACACCCTTCTCCGTCTCCTCACTGTGCGTTGGTCGACAGCATTCTCATCCTCACCAGCCTCAGCCTCTTTCACTTGTTGATGTCTGATTGCTGCTGCAGCTCTTATCATTTTGTTATTTTTATTTGTTTGTTAAAATTTCCCCGCTTGTATACACTGGTGGTGTAGAGTATGTGGGAAAAACCAGAGGGAAAGGTGTTTGCATAGTTTACAGTAGTGTTCTGGGCTGGGCTGGTTTGCTGCCTGTGTAATTGGCTGATTCTGATACATTTCACATGCCAGCTATGCTAGTTCTCCTGGATTACCTTCCTACTGCTGTTTTCCCTTCCCATTGCCTTCCTGTTTAAGCCTGGGGGCATGCCACACAAACAGAGTGCTCAAATTTGCACAGAGCTGCTTTTTCCTGATTTATTTTTTTCCCCTTTAAAACCTGGTGTGCGGCGTGCACACTCACTTAGGCAATGTAAAGAGTGCTAGGCAGCCTCAGACACACCCCCTTGCTTAGCCCTGCTAAGGGAAAACCCAAGCCACAGGGCTCCAGTCCACTTAGAGTATGCCTGACACACACCCCTATGATGTCCGTTAACTCCTAGGCTTGCACCAAGCTATTCCTGCTCTTACACTGTTGGCTGCTGACTAGCATTGAGGGGAAATCTAGGATTCAGTATCATTCCCCTCATTTGCATAGGATTGCTTGCTGATGCATAGTTATAAGTCCCACACTAAGCCTTCCCCCTTAGCAACCACTATTCACTGGCCATGTTGTCTTATGCTTGCCATTGAGTATAATGGCAAAATAGTGATTTTGGTCAGAATGCTTATTTCAGTTTTTTTATTTTTTTATTTTTCGCCTGATCCAGTTTACGTGCCGTAGCCCTATGCTTAAACAGCCAAAATTGGCTAAAAAAATGTTATTTATTTTTTTAAATGTTTTCCATGCCAATGGCCATATATTTGACCATAGGCATGCTTTATACGTTATATACACCCTTTATTTGGAGCAGTCCTGGCTCCATTTTATAGTTTGCAGAAATGTACTCCGTTACTAACTGAGTACATTTCTACAGATTACACTAGACCTGCATGGCCAGCTGACAGCTTCCTGGATCACAAATTCACCTAATTTGCATGGATTTCACCTGCAAATGGGGTAATTTGCATACAGGAGCTGAGTCCATGCAGGACTAATGCAGGAACGCTCATGCACGTCCTTGTAGCTTATTCCTGGATTGCACGGCAGACATATTGCCTGCTGGAGCTCCTGCACTAGTCCTGCACACCGTGCAGGGCTTGCTGAATCCGGGGGACTGTCTGTTCAAAACCTTAAGATGACATTATTAAAGAGTTATCAATTTTTAAATGGTCATTGGGCTCATTGTAAGAAATTGCAGTGATTGTAAGTGATGCTGAGGATGTCATTCATGACACAGCAACAACGCATTTTATATATCCTAAGCTGAGACTAGAAAAAAAAATCTTTTGTGCAGGTGGCCTTACTCCCTGAATTTTCCACATCTCTGATACACTGAAACTAGCATTGCTGCACCCTGAATTATAGGAAATGCATTGAGATAATATCATCTTAGCCTTAACATTCACATCCCATAACTTACAGTTTTGTGGGGGTCACTGTTATCTTTGCTGATCTCTATTTTCATGAACTTCTACCCGGTACACGATTCTTGTGTGAGTAATTCTGTAAAACCTATGGTTATTAGAGTTTGAGACCTACAATCTAACAACTCTGTAGAAAATCTATTAAATTCTATTATAAATAACTATTTTATAAATATATAATTTCATATACATAATTTTATTTTATAAGCACTCAACACATCTGTATGCACTTCATGTGATTATAGATATCTGGGAAGTAGCTGGGCATTGTCAAGTTTAGCTTGACATTCTTATTAAGGCTTTCTTCATATAATTTTTTGTTCATTGTGTAGTATAAGTAAAATCACAACTAGGACATTCATTCATGTTACACTATCTAGTTTATTATATACAAAGCCACCAGGAAGCCATTGTTGTTTTTAAGCTCAACCATTATGTCCAACATTTATAAGAAAAGTCCTCATATACCTTACTAAATAATAATGTGATCAAAACTGTTGGAATTATTCACTGGTACTGCTTATAGGGTATACTATGTAAACATTTCACTGAATATAAACTCTTGAATATTTTCTCTAAGTAATTTTTCCAGTAACCACCTATTAATAATCACTGCATTTTGTGCCAATAGCTACGCTAATGCTGTCATGGCGATGTAGGAATAGGAATTTGTGATCAATGGTGCATATAAAGAGTTTATTTCATTTTATCGCAAATTTGTGGATGATTTATTTATTTTGTGGAGTGGGTTCATTGAACAGTTCTGTGACTTTATGGACTGTATTAATAGTAGTGCAGCATATTTACAGTTTTCTTCTGAAACACGTAGACCAAGTATACATTTTCTAGATGTGAACATAGGAAAGAATGGTGATGGTATTTATACAAATGTGTTCAGAAGACCATGCTATCATAACCATCTTCTTCATAGAGAAAGTATGCACCCACCTCACATTTTTAAGAATCTAATCTGCAGTCAAGCATTTAGGATGCCCAAGTTAAGTGCACTTCAAAGTGACTACCAACACCATACTAATAAATTCAGAAAAGCATGCACAGAGAGAGGCTATCAGAACAAAGAAATTATTGAAAATATTGAAACTGTAAGGAAAATGAGAGACACTAGTGTCAAACCTTATTTTTATAACCAAATAACTAAGTTAAATGAGGCAGTAGTACCACAAGATTCCGGTAAGGGTATGAAGTTGAGAATACCCATGTTTTATGCATTTGATAATGTTAGGTACCAGAGAGTTATTGAGAGACACTGGGACATTTTAATGACTGATGAAAGTTTATAGGAATATTAGACACCAAACCAAGGTTTATATATAAAAAGATAACATCCCATAAGAACTGTCTTTGCTACCCTAAAACTCATAGAATTGAAAGAGCAGATAAGATAAAATTTCCCTGTGGCAAATGTGCTGCTTGCAAGTATATAAATACTACTAATATGTTTTTACATCCTAATCAAAAGAAAGAATATACATTTAATATATATATATATATATATATATATATATATATATATATATATATATACACAACCTGTAGTTCAGAACACATAATTTATTTAGCTTCTTGCACAGTGTGTGCTAAATTTTATGTTGGGAAAACAAATAGAGCCCTGCTGGTTCGTATAAAAGAACATGTTTACCATATTAGTAAGGGCAGCCCGAATAGTGCCCTTTCTAAACATGTCTTGGAGACAGATTTGACACACTCATTTTTATTTATAGCTATTGGAAGAGTGTTTGAGAGTGCCAGATGTGGTGATATCAAAAATACTACTGAACAACTGGAAGCCAAATGGATAATCAGGCTCATAAGCGACCATGGGCATGGGCTGAATGACAGCATGCCCATTAAATCTAAGCTAAAGAGTAGGCGCTTACACAGATGAAGTAGCAGTACTTTGTATAGAGTATCTGTGTAGCTGATCTTTTAAAATTAGTTTATACTCATATTAGATATATTGTTTTTATTCATTTTATATGTTTTTTAGTTAGTGTGCATAATGCTATGTATTGTTAGGACTGTTAGAGTTAAGTGAAATGTATCATGTGATTTGTTTATTAGAGTATTTAATGCAGTCCTTTTTATTCTTGCTTTTTTCTGATGAAGCAGTATAACCTGCAAAAGCACTCATACCTTTGTGAATAAAGAGATTTGAAGAACTGTAGCTATCTGCCATTTTTGGATTCAGCTATGTACTTGGAATTGTTTGCTTGTATATTTTATGTGAGCCTGAAACAGAGAATCTTAGTGGTTTGTGTTTTGTACTATTAATTTAATTTGTATTTATTTTATGTTTTATTTTTATTTAATATATTAAGCTTTCCCATTTTACAAATATATACTCCAGAGTTTCTATACTTTGATATTGTCTTTTCTTCATTAGGCTAGAGATAGTGATTCTTGAGATCTCTTAAAGACTGGGAATAATAAGTATTCCATATATAGATAATTTATTTTATTTTATTTTTTTTATTTTTATATTCAAATTCTTTTTTCCCTTTTCCCTGAGATATTTTTTCTTATTGATAATATTACCACACATGTATATTTATTAATTTATACTTCTCTCCATGATATTTTTTTTTCAAAAACATTTCTACAGTTATTCTTTCTTACAGAGTTATAGGGATCTAATAATACACCACCAAAAAACTAAAGGAGAAGGATGAACTAATGCAAAAATACCACAAGTCAGAAAACCAAGATGAGATATTTTATTAAAAATCTCCAGCACCTCAGCTCACTTGCCTTTGAAGAGTACACCATTACAGAAATACATAGCACCTAAAATACCTACATATATCATCACATTACTTTATTAAACACTAATACAATTCAACAACTATATTAAAACCACCAATTACATTCAGCATTCAAGCCATTTGGAATCAAAGTATCATATTCCAACATAAAAATTGATTCTTTGTGCAACAGTTTATTTTTAATATGTACATCACTGCATTGTCCAACTTACAGTTGATCTAATATTGTAGCTTGTAGCCCTTCGATTTCAATATTAAGATAAGTTTTAAATGCACAGCAACAGGATCTTCTACTCTGGACTTTTATAAAACTCTCAAATGTTCCTGTAATCGTGTTTTGAAAGCCCTTTTGCTTTCCCCTATATTTTTCACAATGGCACTTCAGGACATATACTGTCCCTCCCTTATCACAACCATATTTACCAAGTGTTATATATTTCTTTCTATTAATTATCACAAATATATATTTATTAATTTATATTTCTCTCCATGATATATTTTTTCAAAAAAATTCTAGAGTTATTCATTCTTACAGAGTTATATGGATCTAACTTTGTTATCTTTAAAATTTAATGGTATTAACAACCCTATTAAAAGGACAAATCTAATAAGATTTCTTGATTTGAATAACCTACATATAATATTCCTTCAAGAAATACATTTTAATCAAAATATTAGTAACAATTGCAATTCTAATAAATAATTAGCATTAGCACAATCTTCTTTTAAATCAAAGGGAATAGGTGTAGCCATTCTTTGGGAAAAATAAATGCATATTATATATACATATGAGGAACAATAAGGTTAATTTACTTTAGTTATTTTAAAATATAGAAATAGAATAATGACTCTGGTTAATTTACATTGGTTTGCTGGTATGGGTGTTAAATCAGCTGAAAACACCTTGATTTCTTAAGTAATAATTATAAAGGAAATTTTATTACAGGAGGTGATTTAAATTTTTTATTAAAATCATTCAAAATCCAATTCTAACACAAATTTCAAATTTCTTCCCATACCCAGATCTTTAATGTCATGGACTAATTATTTTAAGTTTAAAGATTCATTTAATTTTAAAGATAAAGAAACTTTAATTTTTCCTCATCAGTCATTTTATTATAATACTCAAACTAGAATTGGTAAGATATTATTTCTCAAGATGTTATTTCTAAAATAACTGTTTGTAATATAATACATTGTCCCTTTTTTAGATCATAATACTTTAATATTAAAGTCAGATAAAGATTATACAAATGTGAATTACATTATACAACTTCCAGCTCATATTGCAAGAATTAAAGAATATAAATCCTGGTTACTTAAGGAAATGTTTAATTTTATGAGTTTTAATAATACTCCAGATTCTATGCTAATTATGGTTTGGTATTCTTTTAAAGCTTGCATCTACAGTCACTCAATTTTTGATACAAACATAAATTAAAAAAAATGGAATAAAGAAGTATCAGATATTCAAACCAAACCAAAATATCATTTTAGAAAAAGAAATAAACAAAAGAGGAAATAATAGTGTCAATAATAAATTTAATGATGTAATATCACATAAAACTGAAATAGCAATTGAAAAATTAAAACTTGCTTCTTATTCAAGCTCTCCTAAATATCTACAAAATATCACAAAAATAATTATATTTAAAAAAATAATTATAACATCAACGAAATAAGAAATCCTGTATCATACAAATCATATACACACATTGAAGACATTTTAGAAGCCTTCACATCTTAATATAGTTCCCTAAATCAAAATGTTACTAATGAGAAAATAGGTATATCACGTATAATAGATCACTCTTTCAGTAAAAAAAAAAAAAAAAACTTCCTCTCAAAAAGGAACTTATTAAGACCCATAACACTTCAAGAAGTAAATCAGAAAAAAAAATACAAAACTTAGCAAAGATTCTAGAAATGATGGCATTATCTCAGAATTATGCAATTTTTTTTCCTCAAAAACTGTAAATCAATTACCTAAAGTCATGATAGATGTACAAAACCAAGAAAATCTTCCTCCATTCTGGAAATGTTCTTTAATTACACCTATTAAAAAGGAAGAAAAAAATCCTAAAATATGTTACACATATAGACCTATATCTTTATTGAATGTGGATTATAAAATGTTGATGTCCGTTTAAGCAGATAGACTGAAATCAATGTTGCCTACTTTACTCGGTTTAGATCAATCTGGCTTTATTTATAAAAGACACATTTCTGAGAATATCAAAAAATGTATTACTTTAATTGATGTAATGAATATTAGAAAACAGTAATCTATTTTTATTAGCCTAGATATTGAAAAAGCTTTCAATTCTCTGGACTGTATTTTTTTTTTATTGAAAGCATTAATTAAATCTGACTTCCCTCTTCAATTCATTTCAATGATAACTAAACAAACTAAACAAGACTGTCCTTCCCCCTCTTTTATTTGACCTTGCTATTGAATGTTTTTTACCTTAATTAATTCAAACTCATGGAGTCTGCCTTATAAATCAATCAAATTATAAATCAAAAATTGTGCTTTTAGCTGATGATGTTTTATTAACTCTAAAAATTATAATGACACATTAAAAGAAGTAAAATATCTTATGGAAAATTTTCAAATAATTTCAAATCTTCATTTCAACAAATCAAAATCTAATTCCTTTATCATTAATATAAAGGGTATATTAAATACAGATCTTTATTTGATAATACTCAACATATGCATAAATATATTGAAGACAACAGAAGAAACTGTAAATTTTAACTGAAAAAATCATATCCTTAATAACTTATCATATTACTTCCTGGGATAAAATGTTATTACATTTGAAGATTTATTACAAATCATAAAAATATTACTTCTAAAATATGGGTCTATATTAGATCACTGAACACTTTAAAAAGCGAACAGTGATTAATCGACCCTATGTAAGTGAAAGCTTACAATGTCAAACTTTCAGAACAGTAATTTTTTTCCAAGGGAAAAAAAATCACTGTTCCCACAAAATAAATAAATAAATAAATAAGAAAACACTTTAAACATTACATTAAGTGGGGGGCTTCAACCCACACCCCCTACTTAAATATATCAATTCTGAGACAGCCCTACAGTGCCAAAAATGGCAAAGTAACAAAGCGGCCAAGCAAATTCTTCCCCAGGGAAAGAATTGGCTTAAAAGCCACTTTGATATTTTGCCGTTTCAGTCTTTTAAGTGTGACCAAGACACATTTGAAAGAATGCATCTTCAGTCTTCTAATAGGAACCCCCAAAATATGTATACATAAATGTATACATAAATCAAGCTTTTATTCTACTCAATAAGAAAAATCAAAAGAATAAATAAATTGCTTCTAAATTTTTATGGTATCCAAATAGACCTATATTGAGTTTTTTTTCCCATCATATTAGACCCTGGAGTTCTGGAGGCATTAACTTTCGTAATATAGATACATACACAAAAACAATAATATTTAAAACTATTCTTAACCAGCTTGATAATAATTCAAGTTCGGATTAGAAAAAATACACATTATCAAATACTTAATATGAACAAATTAAAAATTTTAATAATCACAAATTTTTTAATCCATTCTGGATATTTATTTGTATTAAATACAATTTACTATCATTTCTCCTACAAAATTAGACTTTATTCATCAAATACTATAGAACTTTAAACGAGTAATCTCACAGCTTTAAAAAAACAATGTCAATTAATTCCAACTATAAGTTTTGAGTTTAGTCTATTATTCCAGTGTCATTAATGAAAATCTGACAAAGTATCAATTCATTTATTTCATAACTGGGAAAGACATCACATTTTTTGTTGGCATCATTGTTTTGATGGTTCAAGAATTAATAGATATAGATAGGAGAAATTTATCTCACAAACAATTATTTCTTTATTTCATAATAAACTGTCACACATTTCTAATTCTATAATTCAAGGATTTCTACAGCTCTTAAAATTCTTAATGAAATTATTTATAATGAACAGAAGATGACTAATTTGATTTCCACTTTACACAAATTAATAGCAGTTGATGATAATAATCTGAATGATAGATTCTGGAGTTTTATTGCTAAGGAATATCAAACTACTTTAAATGATATACATAAAAATCAGATTATTTTTTCTGTTTCTAAAACTTCATGTCCTCTACATTGGAGATTATTTATTTGGAAATTCATTTATAGATAATTTTTGCATTTTTGACTTCTAATATATTAGCAAAGTTTAATAAAATCTGGTAGCTGAATGTTGTAGATGTAAAAGCCATAGCCCTCCAAACTGGTCACATATGTTTTTGATTGTTCTATGCTATCTGAATTTTAGAGTAAGATTCAAGATTTTTTTTAATGCTTTACAGTCTGATTTCTTTATACTCACAAAAGAGTTAATTATATTTAATGTCATAGAAGTTAAAAATAAAAAAAAAGAAATTCTATTAAACTTGGACAATTCTAGCAGTGTCCAGAAAGATCATCACAAGCAACAGGAATAAATCTTCATCACCTCAATTTAAAGAATTTATTTTATCTTTGAAAGGCACTGCTAATAAAGAAATTACAACCAAACATAATAGACACCCGGATTCAGCAAGCTCTGCATGGCATGCAGGAATAGTGCAAGAGCTGCTGGAGGCAATATGGCCAATGAGAGTTCCAGGAACAAGCTCCCAGGATGTGCACGAGCGCTCCTGCACTATTCCTGCATGGACACAGCTCCTGTATGCTAATTACCCCATTTGCAGGATAAAACCATGCAAATGAGGTGCATTAGCAATCCAGGAAGCAGGCAGACGACCGTGCAGGATTAGTGTAACCTGCAAAAATGTATTTGGCTAGTAACCGAGTGCATTTCTGCAAACTACAAAACGGAACCATGACAGCTCCAAACAAAGGGTGTATACAAAGTGGAAGGCATGCCAATCACCAAATATATGGCCATTGGCATGGAAAATAGTTTAAAAAAAATAATAACTTTTTTTGGCCTATTTCAGACATTTAAGTGTAGAGCAGTGGTGCGCAAACAGGATCGGCCCGAAAATAAAAATAAAACCATGAAAAAACCTTTTTAGGCAAAATCATAATTTTGCCATTATAGTCAATGGCAGGCAGAAGACAACAAGACCAGTGAATAGTGGTTGCTAAGGGGGAAGGTTCAGTGTTTGACTTGTAACTAGGCATTAGCTGTCAGTTCTATGCAAATGAGGGGAATGATACTGAATTACAGATGTCCCCTCATTGCTAGTCAGCACCCAACCATGTAGGTGCAGGAAAACCATGGTGCAAGTCTCAGAGTTAGCTGACATCATAGAGGGGTGTGTCAGGCATACTGTAAGATTATTGGAGCTCTGTGCCTCAGGACTTCCCTTAACTTAGCAGGGCTAATGAAGGGGGTGTGTCTGAAACTGCCTAGCAGTATTTACATTGCCTAAATAGGTGTGCATGCCGTGCACCGGGTTTTAAACAAAAAAATAAAATTAAACCATGAAATAGCAGCTCCATTCAGATCTGAGCATTGTGTTTGTGCAGCGCACCTTGGGGCTTAAATAGGAAGGAAATAGGAAGGTAAAACAGCAGTAGGAATGTAATCAAGGAGAACTATCATAGCTGGCAGGGGAAATGTATCAGATTCAGCCAATTACACAGGTAGTGGCCCAGCACACTACTATAAACTATGCAAACACCTTTCTCTCTGTTTTTTCCCCACAAACTCTGCACCACTGATGTACACAAATGGGGAAATTTTACCTAACAAAAGCAACAAAATGATAGGGGCTGCTTTTGCTCTCATAAATCAACATGTGGAAGAGGCTGAGGGTGGTGAGGATGAGAATGCTGATGACCAAACCACAGTGAGGAGAAGGATAAAAGTGTACAGACCCAAGATAACCTACCAGGAGCTACATGAGCTAGAGATGGAACACTATAGATTGGACAGGGACCTCCTAAAGCAAATTGTTGAGCTGTGCCGGCCACGCCTCACACACAGAACCAACAGAGGTGAACCCATCTCGGTGGATACTAAGGTATGTGTAGGCTTAAGAATACTAGCCACAGGTACCTTCCAAAGTCCAAGTGGGGATATCATGGGGATCTCACAGGCATCAGCATCCAGGGTACTCCACCAGTTCCTGGATGCCATGTCAGTACATGCTGGTGAGCACATATATTTCCTCAACACCCATGAGGTGTTGACCAGCAATATACGTCTCTTCCACCAAATAGCAGAATACCCAGAGGTAGTGGGTGTTATAGACTGCACACACATACACATCAAAGCACCACCCAATGAGCGGGGTAGGGTCTACATAAACCTCAAGGGCTTCCCCTCCATCAATTGCCAGGTTGTGTGCGATGCCCAGGGCATTATATTGAATGTGTGTGCTGGCAGCCCTAGAAGCTATCACGACTCCGACATATGATGCAGCTGAAGAAGAGATTTGCCAATGGGGACATCCCATATGGCCATCTAGTAGGGGATGCTGGTTACACACTTGAGCCATGGCTGATGACATCCATCAGAAATGCACACACACCTGAACAAGAACTCCATAATATGGAACATGCACAGACCAGAATCATAACAGAGCATGTGCTTATTATGCTCAAGTCATGGTTAGGGTGCCAGAACATATCCGGTGGAGCCTTGCAGTACTCACCAGCTAAATGTACCCAAATTGCCATTGTATATGCCATGCTACACAATATGATCCTGTGGAAATACAGTCCCCCACCATTGCCAAGGCCAGCACAGGCACAGTGTAAAATGGAGGAGGAACAATCTGAGTCTGCTCTGGTAGGCAGAAGGAGGCATGCCAGGTATGCCCAGGACTTGGCAAAGAGGCAACGCATAGCACATACACTGACACCGTAGGAACCCAGGGATGACACCTCTCTCTGACATGCACATACAGTATAAAGGATGCCAAACATGACACTCCCTGTGCTTTACCATGTATAGGAAGTGTACTATGTGCATCTGACATAGTCAGTCCTCCAGCACCATCCTCAATACCGGAACAGCCACAAGATGTCACTCTCACTATCAATTTATGAATGTAGTAGTATGCTCTGCTACCTGAATCTATGGTATGGGTGTGAGCATGTAAGGGAATCTGGTGGCTGAATGGGATGGCAGCAGATAGTAGACACTCATATGGGCAGCATGAAATCCATAACAAATGCTGGTGTCAACATAGTAGGCAGTACTAGACAAAGTGACAAAACCAACTGCAGGACATGTGGTGGGCCAAATGTGTGTCCATAGGACACACACATGCATGACGGAGAGGCTCACATACTAAACAACAGTCTGAGCCAGCAGGATAGGTGTAGACAAACACAAAGAAAGCCTGTGCTAAGGCCTCTGGTTGATGGCTATGGAGAACAGCCCCCATCCAGACCTACACAGACAGACTACAACAGGTCAGGTTAGTTCTGAAGAGTAAGAAGTCTGAAACTGAAATGTAGGTCAATAAAATCTAAGAACTGTACTACACTGGCATGCATCCAGTCAGCATGTTAGGTCAGAATACAGAACAAAATGGAAGCCAATAGAGTACCTGAAATACCAGTACAGTTACAGCAAATGTTTGCAATTATCAGGTGTCCCCCCCCAGTCCTACGTAGAAATGTAGTAACATGTACGTGTAGGTATAATAACAGTGGAGCACAGATTACCTGAGCTGGCCAAAATAGCAGGATAGATTGTTGCACATGTACAATATGCAGAGCTCTGTGTGTTAGGTTGTTGTGTGTTGTATATTGTGTGACAGTGGTAACCTTGTAGGCATGGAGGGGTGTGTCCCAATGGCCAGTGGCCAGTACTGTTGATGACAGGGCCAAGTTCTCACAACTGCAGTGTCAAACACAATGCATCCCAGCAAGACACAGTCTAGCAGTAATCCATACTAATTGTTCAGATGTAATATCTGTCACCATCTGAAAGATGGACATGTCATGAATGTGAGCCCAAACATACAAACAGTACACAGGTGGAAGTACTCTAGACAGAGAGTGTATAAAATGTTAGCTGGCTGTGTAGTATGGAATACTGAAGTAGTCTGGCCAAACACTGGCAGACCACAAAACACACAGGTATGAACTACTGAGAAACCACTGATGCCCCTGCATAAGCCAGCATAAGTGGAATGCCCCATGTATATCTGTGAGTCAGCTGTAAGTAGCTTCCATAGCACACATGCACTCAACTTAACCACCATCAGCCACAGGTACCTCACAGGTCATATCCCTGCTGTTGGGAATGAGCACAATATGACCCCCACCTCTGTATGAGAATAGCCACAAAATGCAGCATGCTGAAAAGGTGTTCCATGCAGGTGTGTCCCTAGCTGTAAGCAGCACCCTGCCAGCATCCACACCAATGGATCAATAAGGACAGAAACTATTGGCATTAACAACTTACAAACCTACCCTGTCACCCCAAGGGAATACAGTGGCTTGCAGCCTGGGACTGTAGGAGTGACACAATGCACTGGCCTGCTACAGATGGCCTGCATCACTACCAAATGCCCTACAGTCCTCTGTCAAAGGCCTGTGTCTCACCCGTACTGCCAATGTATGTTATCTCCGGGAGTCCCAAATAATGACATAACACATTTCGCAGAACACAAATGCAAGGCAATGTTGACAAATCCTAGTAGTATGTCCACCCATGTCCTGCATGAACTGTGGACCAACCCTTAAATACTGCTGGGATGAAATGATAACTATGGGGACACTTATCAGATATCATTTGCATAATGCTTGGAAGAGGATAGAATAATGGGGGGTAGAAGCATGGACACAATGGAGTGTGTGAAGTCTGAAACTCAGATGTGTGCACATACTATCCCTGCCTGCAAACACAGGAATGGGTGGCTACAAACCTGCTCATAAACCACAATGTGAAGGGGTAATGACTAGAAATATGAGCCCTGCCTCTGGGTAATTTGTGTGAATCTGTATAGCTGTGAGGTATGGCCACAGCAGGATGTGGCCAATCTGTCACGTTGATGCATGTACAAGCAGGGGATCCATAGCCACAACAGTACCAAGGTGCTGAACCACTTACACAGACCCATCAGCAAGTGTCTGCAGCTCCCTCTTTAGAATGGCATGATTGTGCAAGAATATGGTGGTTGCAGACCACAATACTGGACACAGCTTCATTCATCTTATATTCCCCAGGAAATTACTGCAAGGAAATACGTATACCTGTCAGTAGTTGATGACATAAAACATCACAGTGTAAAACAGTACATATGTCTGAATCTCTGCTAACACCAAAACCATGTAGCAGAAGCAGCACAGACACAATTAGTTACAGTATCCCATTATCCTTTGCCCATTTTGACCTCATATTGTCAACCAATCTACAGATATCCTGCAGAAATAGGTTGCTAGTTGGAGGTGTAGAACACAAATGCCTGCACTGGACTACAGCCTACCTGGAATCGATTCACACATTCAGTACTGAAGGTCATACTGGGCATGCTCCCACACTTAGAGAAACAAAGTCCATGTCTGACAACAAAATACTGAAAGGTCATACTGGGCATGTTCCCACACTTAAGCCCATGTCTGCCAGCAACAGTGGACTATACATATCTGTCTGTCACAGATGTCTGTGCAGACACTCTACATTACACTCCAGTCATGCTATGCACACACTTCGGCTAGGAATACACACATATATCCAAGGACAACACACTATAATAGGTCAATCATACACATACATAGATGTGGGGAAGAGAGTGACAAACAGTGACAAAGAGCTTCCCATCATGAGGCCTGTCCTACCCACCACACATCCAATTGGTCAATATCACATGATGTGCAAATGTCTATCACTGTAGACATTTGCTTTTGGTAACCCTCAGCACTATAGTGTCTGTGGTGCTTGTGATAACTGTGTAATATGACAATACAAGTCATTATTCATCTAGCAGTTGTATTCATGGTCCTGTCAAATGTAAACCTGTGTGTGATTGAGTGGTGTGTGTGTACTCCCAGACAAATGGTTTATGGTCCATTCACACACACTGTACTCCTCATTACCCCGCTTTAGTTAGCTGCTGCTTTCATTCACCTTGAAATACACCTTTGGAGAAGGGCTACCGCTATAAGTTCCATTGCACATGCTATAACTGAGTAATGCTGTAGTGTGATATACTAGTTATGTAGGAGTTCTAATCCCCAACGTGGCAACTGTGAGACTGTCTGTGTGTGTAGGAAACAATGATTTTGAGGCCAGTCGCAGTCACTACACTTTCTATTGCCCTACTTTGGCATGCCTGCTAATGTCATTCACCTTGAAATACACCTTTCAGGAATAGTCAGCCAAATTGGCTCCATGGTATGTGCTATAACTGTGTAATGCTATATTGTGATGTACTAGTTAGGTAGTAGATTTAATCCGAGACATGGTAACTGTGAGACTCTGTGTGTGTGTAGGAATTAATGCCTTTGAGGCCAGTAACTGCCACTACACTTTCCATTGCCATAATTTAGCAAGCCTGCTGATGTCATTCACCTCAAAATACACCTTTGGGGAAGGGCTATCTCTATAAGCTCCATGGCACATGCTATAACTGAGTAATACTATATTGTTATGTACTGGTTAGGTGGGAGTTCTAATCCCAGACAGGGTGACCCTGTGTGTGTGCGTGTGGGGGGGGGGATCAATGCTTTTGAGGCTAGTCACAGTCACTACACTTTCCATTGCCCTACTTTGGCAAGCCTGCTGATGTCATTCACCTTGAAATACACCTTTGGAGAAGGACTAGCTCTATAAGCTCCATGACGCATGCTATAACTGCTTAATGCTGTAGTATGATCTACTAATTAGGTAGGAGTTCAAATCCTAGACATACAATTAAAGAACAATTTTAAAGAACCATGGCAACTGTGAGTCTCTGTGCGTGTAGGGATTAATGCTTTTGAGGCCAGTCACAGTCACTACACTTTCCATTGCCCTACTTTGGCAAGCCTGTTGATGTCATTCACCTTGAAATGCACCTTTGGGGAAAAGCTAGTGCTATAATCTCTGTGGCGCATGCTATAACTGCCTAATGCTATAGTGTGATCTACTAGTTAGGTAGGAGTTCAAATCCCAGGCATGGCAACTATGAGACTGTGTCTGTGTGTGTAGGGATCAATGCATTTGAAGCCAGTCACAGTCACTGCACTTTCCATTGCCCTACTTTGGCAATCCTGCGCATGTCATTCACCTTGAAATGCACCTTTGGCGAAGAGCTATTCCTATATGCTCTGTGGTGTGTGCTATAACTGCGAATGCTATAGCATGATGTACTAGTTAGGTAAGGGTTCTAATATCCAACATGGCAATTATGAGACGCTGGTTTGTGTCTGTGTGTAGGGATTAATGCTTTTGAGGCCAGTCACTACACTTTCCATTGGCCGACTTTGGCAAGCCTGCTGATGTCATTCACCTTGAAATACACCTTTGGGGAAGAAAAAAACCTGTAAACTCCATGGCGCATGCTATAACTACATAATGCTATTGTGTGATGTACTAGTCAAGTAGGAGTTCTAATCCCAGACATGGCAACTGTAATGCTCTGTGTGGATGTGTGTGGAGATTAATGCTTTTGAGGCCAGTCACATTCACTACACTATCCATTGACCTACTTTGGCAAGCCTGCTGATGTCATTCACCTTATAATACACCTTTGGGGAAGGGCTAGCCCTATAAACTATGTGGTGTGTGCTATAATTGTGTAATACCATAGTGTGATGTACTAGTTAAGTAGGAGTTCTAATTCCACACATGACAACTATGAATCTCTGTGTGCATGTGTGTGTGCAGGGATTATTGCTTTTGAGGCCAGCCACATTCACTACACTATCCATTGCCCTACTTTGGCAAGCCTGCTGATGTCATTTACCTAGAAATACGCCTTTGGGGAAGGGCTAACCCTATAAGCTCAGTGGTGTGTGCTGTAATGGCATAATGCTGTAGTGTGATGTGCTAGTTAGGTAGGAGTTCTAATCCCAGACATGGTGACTGTGAGAGTTTGTGTGTGCATGTGTGTAGGGATTAGTGCTTTTGAGGCCAGTCACAGTCACTACTCTTTCCATTGGCCTACTTTGGCAAGCCTACTGATGTCATTCACCTTGAAATACACTTTTGGGAAAGGGCTAGCCTTATAAGCTCCATGGTAAATGCTACAACTGCTTAATGCTGTAGTGTGCTGTACTAGTTAGGTAGGGGTTCTAATCCCACACATGGCAACTGTGAGACTCTGTGTGTGTGTTTGTGTGTGTGTGTGCGTGTGTGTGTGTGTGTGTGTGTGTGTGTGTGTGTGTGTGTGTGTGTGTGTGTGTGTGTATGTTTGTGTTTGTGTGTAGAGATCAATGCTTTTGATGCCTTTCACAGTCACTACACTATCCATTGCCCTACTTTGGCAAGCCTGCTGATGTCATTCACCTTGAAATACACCTTTGGGAAGGGCTAGCCCTATAAGCTTTGTGGCACGTGCTATAACTGTGTAATGCTGCAGTGTGATGTACTAGTTAGGTAGGAGTTCTAATCCCAGACATGGCAGCTGTAAGACACTGTGTGTGTGTGTGTGTGTGTGTGTGTGTGTGTGTGTGTGTGTGTGTGTGTGTGTGTGTGTGTGTGCGCGTGTGTGTGTGTGTGTGTGTGTGTGTGTGTGTGTGTGTGTGTGTGTGTGTGTGTGTGTGTGTGTGTGTAGGGATTAATGCTTTTGAGGCCAGTCATAGTCACTACACTTTCCATTGCCCTACTTTGGCATGTCTGCTTATATTATTCACCTTGAAATACACCTTTGGGGAAGGGCTAGCCCTATAAGCTCCATGGCACATGTTACAGTGTGATGTGCTAGTTAGGTAGAAGTTTTAATCCCAGACATGGCAACTGTGAGACTCTGTGTGTGTGTGTGTGTGTGTGTGTGTGTGTGTGTGTGTGTGTGTGTGTGTGTGTGTGTGTGTGTGGGTGTATGTGTGTTTGTGTGCATGTGTAGGGATCAATGGTTTTGAGGCCAGTCACAGTCACTACACTTTCTATTGCCCTACTTTGACAAGCCTGCTGATGTCATTCACCTTGAAATACACCTTTGGAGAAGGGATAGCCTTACAAACTCTGTGGTGCATGTGATAAATGTGGTACACTGTGGTAGCAATGCATAGCTAGGTAGGGGTTTGAATTTCAAATACCAAATTTCAGAATCTCGAGCCCATAAAGTGGGAAGACTAAAACATCCAACACCCAGAAGCTCAAAATTCAAAATCGTGACTTCTATACTACACACACATACACATACACACACCTTCCTCCTCACAAACAAACACACAACCCAATCCTATGTACAAGAAGGGGGGCTATGCCCCTGCACTCCCATGTGAGGGGAGCTGCACCCCACACCCCCTACTTAAATATATTAACTCCAAGGTCGCACTACATACACAAACACACGAAACACCACCAATCAAGCTACATCCCCCTCGCACGCACACACCACAGTAAGAAAACACACTAACACACACTACAGCCCCTACTCAAAACCCTTAACACATAGACACTTACCTGAGCCCATGAACACAGTTCAACACCAGAACTGCTAATTCAACATCTCTGAAATGTGAGATTTTGAATTTTGCGCTTCTGGGTGTTTGATGTTTTAGCCTTTCCATTTTATGAGCTCGAGATTCTGAAATTCAATATTTCAGGATTTCGAGCATATAAAGTGTGTGTGTGTGTGTGTGTGTGTGTGTGTGTGTGTGTGTGTGTGTGTGTGTGTGTGTGTGTGTGTGTGTGTGTGTGTGTGTCTGTGTGTGTGATCAGTATCCTGTGTAGCGAGATGTGATTGTGTAATAACATGACTCATTGTGGGGCAGGTTTTGCAGATTTCTTACACTGGGAACCTACTATATGTCACAATGTCCACTTTACAAGGACAACAGATGTCAAACCACAGAGAGGTTGGTGTAGGCAATCCATACCCCTACATGTGACATTATGGATTGGGGAACAATATAGGCAACCCTTGTATTACCTAGAGAACACTCTCCATCCATGTCTCATACACAAACACACTTAGCTAGGCAGCAACCACTATACTGGTAGTTCCCTGCATATTGCCCACAGATAGTAACCAAGGTGTGATTGCAGTGGACTACAGAGGACATGGCACCCTGTTCCATCCCTACAATAGGCAAATAATTGCTTACAGTGGTCCTCTGATATGTTCCCCACTGGGCGCCTGCAACAACTGTTGAGTCAGCAAATGTAACCCACAAAGGAAATACCATGCCTTACACACATGCCTGTATAGACAGATGCCACTAACACCAGTGAATACCTGCATCATGATGTCAATGTAGTTGCAGGCACAACCTCAGTTCCATAGCCAGTTCTCACCACATGAGGTCAGGAATGCCACATCAGATGATAACAATCTGTCCACGCCGGTTCATATTAAAAACACAAATGTTTTACCAACCCTAATACCTAAACGCCGACACGTCTTCATTGAACCACGAAAACATCAATCGTCCTGAAGCACGAAATCCGAAACGTCAAATCGTCATGGTTGGCCCTTCTGCGGTATAGCTCCATAAGGTAAGTGTGTGATAGTTACGGACCTTAGGGTTAGGGTGCGGGTTAAGATAAATGCATAGATGGTAATGTATGTTAGATTTAGTGTAGGGTTAGAAGTAGGGTTTTATTAAGTGTATATGTGTGGATTATTTAGTTTGTTTGGGTATAGCTTTTTAAAGTAAGTGTGCGATAGTTACAGACCTTAGGGTTAGGGTGCAGGTTAAGTGCATACATGGTGGTATATGCAAGATTTCGTGTAGGGTTAGAAGTAGGGTTTAGTTTAGGGTTAGAAGTAGGGTTTTGGTTAGTGTGTGTATGTATGTGGTTTATTTAGTTTGTTTGTGTAGGTAGTATGTAGTGGGTATTGGGATGGGTCAAGTATGACATTTCAAATTTTTGAATTTCGCGGTTTAGAGCGTTGGGTGTATTTGTGGTTCGCGGAATATGTGTCTGCGTTTAGGTGTTTGGGTAAGTAAACATTCATGTTTTTAATATGAACTCATCCACTCAACATGCCCCAGACACCCGAGGTACACTTCCACATGTCACAGAACATGCATGTGGGACATGTGCACAACCCAGCCTCTGTCCATGCTATGAAATATAGAACACATACATGGCAAGCATTGCACAGCTCTGGCCACCCACAATAG
>NC_056732.1:884115305-884127805 GCF_019279795.1 Protopterus annectens
AGCACCTCATTGGCCCTCTGAAACCGACAACCAGATGATTGGATGTTGCATGTAACTCTCACCATGAGGATCACCCCTGTGGTATCTGTTGATAGATGGCTTATTGTCAAATGACATGTGACATGATACCACTGTACACACATCCCCTACACTTCCCATCTCTCTATGGACAATAGCCTGGTTCACACCTATGAACACCTGCACTGATGTACCTCAGTACTGACAAATGTGTACATGTGCATTACTGAGAATAGCAGTGTCTGTGTGTTTGTAGACCTGTAGTTGATAATACCCTGAGGGCCTTCACACCCACTGCACACCCCATTGCCATGGTAAGACGTGGCTGCTGTTGTACTGGACATTACACATACCTTGTTATCCTCTTCACCCTATGGGCTACCTGGGGATTACAGTAGCAGCACAATACTGTTGTACAAATGGGTTGATAGGCATGGGATACCCTCTGAGTTCTGGCAAGTGTGTGTATGTGTGCAAGTGTGTATATTTGTAGGATACAGTATTCTGAGGCCACATTGTCATAATACAATACTCCTTGCCACACAGTATTAGTGATAGTGATGTTGCTGACCATAGGAGAGCCATGATACTGCATCACCCTACTATCTCTGTGGCATGTGCATTAGATGCATGTCCCTGTAGTAGCACTCTTGGGATAGAAAAGGGGTAGTATCACAGTCCTGGTCAATGTGTGACGGTGGGTATGTCAGAGTATTATCATGGATTTCAGTGCATACAATATCCACTGTGGGGTGGTTCCCCCAGTACATGTCCCATGTTCCACTGTATGGGGACCACTATCACCATCAACTACACAGGTAACTGATAACACTATCCAGCCCAGTTATGCATGTGCTGTGTGCAACTTATCTGTAACAGAATGGACACAATGACAATGTAGTTAGCACTAATAAGCTCAGGCTGCAGATGTGTGTATGACTGCTATGTGTTTGTCAATGTCTATATGACAGTATGTCACTCTATGTATTGTCCATAAACAATCAGCACATCCCACATTACCATACTGTACAGGGCCTGGGGATGTTCTTCACGTAACATGTAACCTGGATCACAACTCATCCTAAATGCTGTGTGGTTTGTGCAATTAAGGGCACACACATCAGTAGCACTACATTCCTAGGGAGGAGTTCTAGTCCCAATGTTACCAAGTAAGAGTGTGTGTGTATGTGAAGGAATCTACTTCCGTTCACAGAATATACATGTCCCAGGAGGTCATCTGTCCGAGAACTGCCTGGAAAATGCTAACATTTCACAGGTATCATCCTGTGGAAATACATTCCATCGCAACTAGTGGTAGATGTGGAAATGCCCTCTTCCCCACTGTATAGGTGTACAGCAATACTGGATTGGTATATATATATATATAGCTGGGTGTGGCTCTTGTGGATATAGCCACCATCATTGCAGTTACTGTTGAGTGTACCCCCCCGCTTAGCTGGCTATAATACTGTACAGTTCATGTTAACAGGTTAAATAGTTGTTAATCACACTATCTGCGGATCTACAGCACCTCACACCATCCAAAGGGTAGAGCTGTGCCACCCACACCAGCACACCTATGTTTACCAAGTTGAGGATTGCACTACATTGGGGAAGGGGACATATACCCTGTCAGTACCATTGTCAATGACATTAACTAGCAGACTGCTTATTACCCAATGTGTTGTTGAACCTATTCTGTCTTGGTGGAATTACTTAGGCTAAAATGGGTTCCTTGCAGAAGTACGTACATCCATGTGTACAGAATTATCTGTGTATTGCATCAACACCAAAGCCTCTGTGTGTGTTATACACAAACACATGGTGTGTACCACCCAGTACACTTACCATTGTCCACTGTAGAAGGGCTCCTGACATCAGCCACCATTTTCTCACCTGTATAAACCCCCAGACCTATCACCCATGTGGCACATGCAGTAACTGTTATACAGACCTGTGACATGTGTCCACCTGTACCCAGGATATGGCATAGCCAAGTTGTCACCACAGTGTCATACCCCTTGTAGGAAACAACAGCAGACCAACATCCTGCAGACACATGGACACCTACAACACAAATAGAATACATTATGGAGACCACAATCATTCAGTGTTAATAACAGCTATAATGCATCCTGGCTGGATAGCTACACTTCTTGACATGTAAGCATTAAACTTTACTGCTGAAAACATGTTACACAGCATTACATTGGTACACAGTAGTACAATCACCCTGTGCATCAGGAACATATTGCCTTTTCCTTGCATCGATGTAATGGATGACAGGGATGTGGCACAGGTATCATCATATGCACAGGGTGTGTCATTGGTTTGCCAGAGACCTAGACTGAGCCATACATTTGACATTGTGTGTGTGTGTGTGTGTGTGTGTGTGTGTGTGTGTGTGTGTGTGTGTGTGTGTGTGTGTGTGTGTGTGTGTGTGTGTGTGAGGGGGTTTAATTATTAATTGGGCTGTTGTGATGTGGTGTGTGTAGGTATGGGGTTGTCCTAGCTGTGTTGGTGATGTATGTGTGTATGCATGCACACAGTTATGCCATGTGGCTGCCCTATACAGGAGTTTGTTGGACTGCTGCAGACCCCACCTGGAAAGGTGTGCAGTTCACTGTCTCCATCCACGGACATGAGAACTGTGCCTGCCAGGAGTTCCACGGGCACCACCAGGTACAAGCCATGATATAGTACTCTCCCCTGATGATAGGTTCATAGGTTCATAGGTTCATAGGTTCATACTAGGCTAACTGCCCAAGGGCATTTATAAGCCTAGCCCATAGTTATTTGGATTTCGCCACCCCTTTAGTTTGAATAAAACTATGCCTATTATTTTGCTGTGCCTCTGTCAAGCAGTGACACTGAAGTAATCCCTGGGGTATATCTGCGATCCCCCATCCATTGGTCAAGATTCCTCTTGAACAAGACCAGCGAGGTGCTCTGCCTCACATGTACGGGATTTTGTTCCACAGCATAGGAGTCTCTGGGTGATGAATCTGTCCCTCCAGCACGTTCTATTAATAACCGTGTCAGGTTTAAGTCTCCTCCCTTGTGGTTCTGAGGGATCTAGATTTTTGAGGTGAAGCATATTCATCAAATCAGGGTTTGACATGGCCTTATATGTCAGGCTGGTCACCTCTGAGCAGGTATGAGACTGAATAGAGCTGGAGTTCTTTCAGTCGGGCAGCAGAAGACATATTTTTGAGACCCTTTATCCTTTTGGTGAGGAACTTTGGGCCTTTCCAGCTGCTGCAGGTGTCAGGTCAGATACATTCGAATGGGGCATTGTACTCAATCATAGGTCTAATGAGTGATGAGTACAGGGGACGATGACCTCCCTTGATCTAGATGTGAATCCTTCATGATCAGGTGGGCAATGTAGAAGGTTTTCCTAACTACTTTAGCAACATGAGTGTCAAACGAAAGGCTACTGTCAACCTGGGTCCCAAGATCCCTGATGACTTCTTCTGTGCTCAGTGGATTGCCACCTATATGGTAGCTAGGGGTAACCTTGTTTTTCGAAGGGGTATGACTATGCCGAGGGCATTTCTTGGCATTTAACTTTGGCCATGGCTCTGGCACCAGTTATCTGTTTCTGTGAGGCCCTTCTGAAGGATATCTGTGTCAGATGTGTTTCGACTATGGCACCCAGTTTGCAGTCATCTGCAAACTTTGTCATAACCCTCCTGTGTTTGCTTGTACTTCAGAAAAGTAGATGCGAACAAGAGTGGACCCAGGACTGGCCCTGTGGGACACCACTTTTGACAGGCTTTGAGTCTGACATGGCTCCAGCAACTCTGACCCTGTGGGTTCTGTCACTTAGCCAGTTTGCAACCCATCTTGTGATGTATGGGTTTACATTCAAGCTGATGAGTTTTCGATGATACCTGAGTGGGGTATTTGTGTGAAGGCCTTTGCCAGGTCAAGGTAGGCTGTATGGACAGCCTTTCCTCATCAATGGCCTTGGTGACTGTCTCGAAAAAGTCAACCAAGTTTAAAGGCATGATCTGCCTTTGACAAAGCCAAACTGGGTTGGATCCAAAGTCTGCAAGTTCCCTATGTCTTTATTTATGAGTTCCATTATGATCCTCTCCATGGCTTTGCAGATAAGGCTTGTCAAGCTAATGGGACGGTAATTTCCAGTCGTGGAGGACCGCCCTTGTTGAAGTGGGACCACGTATCCTGAGGTGAGGCTAAGATTAAACAGCTGTCCTAACTGCGGGTTTAATTCCTCATTGAGTTCGTGGAGCACACAGCGGGGACATCATCTGGTCCCATGGATGCTGTGTTTTCCTTTGGAGAGCAGTTCTCACCTGGGCGTTGGAGATGTTTGGGGGCTACAAACCTCTGGTATAGATATCTCCTTTGGGAGAAGTTTGCACTGAACCTGTCAGCCAGTATGTTGGCAATGTGTGTAGGTTCAGTAATCTTCACATCATTTTGAACTAATTCTGAGCATATCTGGGAGTTTCCCAGGTTTCTAACATAGCTAAAGAAGGCCTTATGATTGTCTTTGAGTCCTTGGTGATTTTTCTCTCAAAATTTGCCTTGGATGATTTTATGAGAGCTCTTAGTTTTTTACTTATAATGATCAAAGGTGTCTTACCTTTCAAGGATTTTGCTCTATCTTGTAATAGCTTCCTCCTTTTGTTGTAGAGCTTGTTTATGGCTGGGGTCCACCAGACTGGACGCTTGCCTTTGGTACAAAGAGTCTTAGTTTTGTTTGGGATTGCCTGATGCATGCAGTCCTGTAGGTGCTGGTAGAAGGCATTTGTAAGTGATTCAGCGGTTTGAGTAATGTTTACCACTGTCTCAGGGGCCTTAAAGGAGACCACACTAGTTTTTAGAAGTGTGAAGTCGGCTTTTGAGAAGTTTTTCACTGTGGTCTTTTTATTTCAGGTGGGCGGGATGAGGACCTCCAGCAAGATTAGTTTATGATCTGATCTCACCAGTGAGGGTACTTCGTGTTGAACATTGCGATCCCATGTTCGTGATGATGAGATCAAGTATGTTTTCTCCTCTTGTGGGGATGGTGACTAGTTGTTCCATGGCATTTGAATTTATGAACTCCAGGAACATTTGGGCTAGAGTGTTTGGGCTTGAGTAGTGTTCCCAGTCTATATTAGGGTAGTTGAAGTCACCTAGTATGATGGTGTTTGGAGATACATTTATCCCCTCCATTGTTTTCAAGAAGGCCATGTGAGGTTCCTGAGTTTGAGAGGGTGGCCTGTAACATTCTACAAATTGCAGAGCAGTCTTGCCTATGGTTAATTGCACCTGGATGGTCTCCGATGCATCGTGCGTTGCCACCAACCTTGAGGTGTGGGTGTCCTTTATGAATATGGACACCCCCCCTTTCTTGGTGTTGTCCGGATTTTGGGGCAAGCATGATATGAGGTGAAACCTGCTAGTGCTGGGGTGCTCTCAGGAGCCTTGAACCAGGTTTCTGTCACAGCACAGACATCGATGTTCTCCATACTGAGAAGGGCCTCTGCATCTTGAGATTGAGATTTCTGGCACTGAACAGCATTACCCTTAGTTTTTACTTTTTGTGTTCTAGGGTGGTAGGTTTAGAATTTGAGCCTTGCCTAAAAAGGCACTATGGGGTGGCAAGAGCCTTTGCCAATATCTGGAAGCCTAGGGGTGACAGGTGCAATGTCCAGCATGTCATCCCAGGCAGACAGACATTGGATCCCCTTTGAATGACACCAGAATTTAAGCCAATTATTAAAGCTGATCATCTTATCACTGTATTGTGGCATCATTCTAGGTGAAGGTAGGATACTGCTCAAGGTCAGGGTCATACCTGCCTGGGCTACATAATCAGAGAGCTCCTCAATGTCTCTTTTCATGTAGTCCAAGGAGGTACGTTTCATGACATATGTCTGCTGGATCCAGGTCCCTTTTGTGACTGGCTAGGGTCACGTGCACATAGCCTGCTGTGTTGTGGTGTGGACAGTGCCCCCCTGCAATGCTGGGGCTGATACTGCCACTACGGGTGTGGCTCAGACTTCTGGCATGTCCACGCCGACCTCCAGCTGTTGGTGTTGCTGGCCTATGTCCATGTGGCCATCACACTACTCTTACCATATGCTTGAGCACAGAAATTCCATGGTCGAGGATTCCCACCATCTCACCCAACCATCTATCCATGACCTCTGCAAAATAATGGTGGGGACCTGCAAGATCACGGATGTTGTCAATAACAGCTGAATGACTAGCCCTCTGCAGCCTCAGACCCTGTCTGGTATACCATTCCATACATGCCTGCACCTCCATAATGGCCTGAAACATGTGTCTGGTGGCACCAGATGTGGCACCTCTGCCAGGGGCATGATGACCAGCAGCCCTCCTATGAGCACCCCTGTACATCTGCCTATGTGGTACCCCCACCAGACTTCTGACTATGACTGCTGTGTCCAGACACACGTGCTATAGATATAGATACCACACTGTCCTGTCCCATGCAACCAACCAACAACTGTCCCTCAACTATGGCCACTGATGATGGGGTATGTATAGGCAATGTGACTGTGTGCGGGGATGGGGTGGATAACAGTGGGATGTCAAACGATGTTGCAGCTTCAGCCCCTGACAACCCCGCCTATGCCTCAACACACCTATCATCATTATCAGTGTATGCATGGACAACAACATCAGATTGCCTGCAGGAGGGACCCTGACCCACCTTGCCACCTGTGAGGGGAAAGCAAGAAATGTACTTTAAGACCTGTATGCCATTGCTTAACAGTACACACACACACACACCCACACACACACACACACACACACACACACACACACACACACACACACACACACACACACACACACACACACACACACACACACACACACACACACACACACACACACACTTACAGGTGAGGTTGCACAAAGATATTGCACACAGACCTCTCATTACCCATGTGTCAACATGCATGACATATGGCAATCAACAGCATGCAGTGCAGCCATAGCCAATCCCTGTTACCAACATTATACATCTCTGTGATGCATGGGTTGTATTAGTAGGTGATGGTACTTCCCCTGGAGCACACTGCACCCAGTACACAGTATTGCTGTGCACCTGCTCAGCACCCTGGCATGTACTGTGCACCATATATCACAGGTGTTCACACCATTACTGAATGTGAATATGTGTGTCAGTTATGTTTGCTCTGCTGCTCACAGCCTCTATGTGTTTGTCTGATACATAGCTGGGATGATATGTGGACAGATGTCATTTGTGAATGCCTGATGTCTGAGTTACAGATCTCATCATCAGCGGTGCATGTATGGCCAATAAAATAAAATTACACTGGCAACCTTCAAACTTTACTGTGTCTATGGGGAGTGTATGCACCCTTATTGACATGGCACCCTCTTCCCTGATATGCCATGGGGCCACATTATTGCATATGTTAACATTACATGACCCTGATATGTGACATATGACATGTGTAATCAAATGCAGTATCAAACAAATGTGTTAGTTGTGCACAAGCTGATTGAGATGCATACAATTTGTGGTTGCATATGTGTGCACACCCTTATCATGATGGTTTGTTGCACCAACTGTTAAGTGTACTATAGTAGTCACTATCCTGGAAGGGGTATACTAGCATGTGTCATCTGCATTTGCCAGTATTTGGTCACTCTGCCCTACAAATGTCACCCAACTCTGCATGATTGCAAGGTCAACTCATGTGCACAGCCCTTGGAGGTCACACAGTGCTGTCACTATTGCTGTGGAGTCAGGGTTATATCTGCCACAATTCATGACCTTGACTTTGTGCAGATACAGCCATTCTTAGCAAGCTTTGGATCTCTGCTTCAGTGCACTGTTGTGTTTCAGGATGACACCCCATGCCCATCCTCAGCCTTTTTGCAGATGCTTGACAACTATGGCCTACACGTGTGTCATTTTGCAGTGTTGCAAATGCTGAACACCATGTGTACTGACTTAGACCCTGCTAATGAATGGCAAACATACAAGTGTACACTGGCACCAGCAAGCTACAGATGGGGATGGTGGGGCTGGGGTGGATTGAGGTGTTTGTTGTGGGGCACATGTATCTTAATTGATACTGTCTGTAGGTTTCCAACTTGGACTTGGTACACCAGTACACATTGTAGCACATGCCTTTGGGGGACTTTTGATGTTATGGATACACTACCTGTAGAGAGTCCTGGGTGATGTTTCCTGTGGAACAACTGTCTCATCTGATTACCCTAATCCATGGGTCACACTTATGCTGAGTCCAGGTGATTGCTGACACAGGTATTACACAGCCAGTATTTGCTAGACATTCCTGCCACGCCCTCAGTGTTGTGGCATGTTACTAGGCAGTCTGCATGACCAGTTTGCAACACGTGTCATCATCTGTCTTGGATGACCATCTGTTTATTTTCTACATTAATCCTGTCCCATACATCCTCACCACATAAATGACTGTCTGCACTGTTTGCCATGGTATATGCAATGGTGAGGTAAGCCTACATGTTCAACTCCTGTGTGCTACCTGTTGTGTATGGGATCCATTCCATGGCTTGTAAGATGTGTGCAAGCCACGGCTGCCTCTGTTGCAAGTAAGTGGGTGCATTTGATAGCCAAACATCTTGAACAGCAGGCCATTTATTGGTGTGACATTGAGGACCTGTACTTGCAGGAAGGTCCATACCCATGAAGAGTGCATGCTGTCAGTACCTCAAAAGCTGCTTCCACAATATGTTATTTGGAGTGTGTGCACACATATACTTCCAGTGTTTGTTAAGATATGTATTCCCCATATTTGCTCTCCTAACATAGTATTCCATATTACACATTCATTGCTCATGTTAGGACCATATTACAGGCTGTAAGGGTTGTAGAATGCAGTATTGTGATATGCCGTTGTGTAGATCTGTAACAGTTGCCATTGTAATAGTGGTATATACACTGTTGTAGCACTGTATAAGGGTGATGTTTCACACATGTCCCTACTGTAGGCCATTTGTCCCACCATTATGTTCATCTCTGTGCACACATCTTGCAATGACAGGTTGTTAGTTATATTGCAGGACTCTTACATACCCTTCGGCTATGTCACCATGGTGACCACTGTGATACAGTGCAGTTAATAGCAACAATAAGTGAACAAGTACAGCATGCATTATTGGTAGGTGTGTTAAATGTGTACATGGAATATACCATGGCCATAGCATGGCCAGTGTATTGGCAAACCTGAACAAACACCATTCTCAACAGCTACAGGCTGCTGCCCCGGAGGTATACCAGAGTGACTTGCATAGTTGTGTTTGAGAAGTGATGTCAGTAGCCACACTTGTGGAATTGGTACAGGGTGGGAGCCTCATTACAGTACATCAACAGTACATACATACAATACTACAGATTATGCACATCTGTTTATTGCTACAATGCAGCAACAATCTATATATATTTCATCTCACATATGCATGATTAAACTCTAAGGATGCAGATGGATATGCAACAGTGGTCAGCTGATGTGCACTGTGGCCTTACTTGCACACTCCTCATCCATTGTGTGGGTAGCACCCACCTCCATAATGCTCTCTGTCAGATCTTGTGTTTGCAGGAGGGCATGTGCCCCGAGGCTGGCGAGGAGCTCCTTAGCATGTGTCAGGGGGGTTGGATAGCATGAGCACCCCTTGTGGCAAGATGGTCCCTCCTAACCACAGCAGCATGCTGACAGGCATGCCTGAGTAGGTAAGTGCACCAATGTCAGACCTGCCCATTGCTGCGGTTATGCAGACCAACATCATTTACCCAGTGGACAAGATCATTCCACAGAGCAGTCCTCTCCTGCAGATCATGGGCTGTACGTCCAAACAGGGTATGGTAGTGCTGCACCACGTATTGAATGATGACGTAATTCTCCTGGGGGGGTGTACATTGATAATCTCTCCCAAGACATGTTGCCTGAAAGATATAAAGAGGAAAAAAGCCTGAGGACCTCATACTGCAAGGATATAATAGTTGTTAATACACATATCTGTCTCCCTCCACCATATCTGCCACAACAATCTGATCACACAACTCAATGGGTATGTTTACAGCAGACCTACTGTTGGGACATATATAGTATTGTACAACAATTTCTGCAATGTGTTTGTAGTCATGTTCCATGTTCACACACTATCATTGGTGGTCTGTTACGAACAATGTCACCTGCATGCCATTGTAAGGGCCACTATGGTTTCAGATATGCATGTGTTCTGTTTGCTATGCATCTGCTCCAAATCTGGTGTTTTGTGTTAATGGGAATATCTATGCATGCTGTTAGACATAATCCTGTAATGTGTGGACTATTACTACCCACATGTGTTCTATAACTGTGACACATTAGCATGATTGGGAAGACAGTTGCCAGTACAACCACCTCTCCCACCTCATCTGGCCATGTTACCAGACCACATCACATATGGGTCCCACCCCGGGACCTCATCATCTTCCTGTCCTGCACTACCTTCAGGTGGAACCACCACAGGGGATGTTGTTTGCCCCCCTCCCTGGGAGCACACACAGACAGAATCCTGTCACCCAAAGTCAGGTCCAGAGTCTGGTGCATAGGGAGCTCCACAGATGCGGACATCCTACAAAAGGGCCTCGCTGAGACAGATGCCTGTTGTCAAAGCCATGGCCTCAAGCTCAGTGCCAAAAAGTGCATTGTCATACCTTTTGGTAAAAACTCTGTACCCATGAACTACCACATAGACGGTAGTCTACTTAACACTGGAAGTGTGATAAGAGACCTTGGGACACAGGTCACATCACAACAGTAGTCAGGAAATCCTTCTATGTGGCACACCTCATCACAAAAGGTTTCTCATCCAAGAAAAAAGAGGTCATTGTTCCCCTCTACTCGTCACTCATTAGACCCATTATAGAGTACAATGCCCTTTTTGGTATGTACCTCACAAGGCATCTGCAACAACTGGAAATGCCACAGAAATACCTCAAAAAGAGGATTAACAGCCTCAAACAGATGCCCTATGCAGACCGTCTCAAAAACTGCAGCTTTAATCCGTCACATATCGCCTACTCAGAGGCGATCTCTGCCTAACACACAAAGCTATGTCAAACCCAGAGCTTTTAGACATGCTCCACTTAAAGAAATCCCAATCCCTATGAGCTGCACACTCTGGGGACCTAAACCTTGTCATCACAATAAACAGAACATGCTAGAGGGATAGATTGCTGTCCCAGAGACTTCCCATACTCTGGAACAAACTACCTATCTATATCAAACAAAGCTCCTCATTAGCACTCTTCAAGAAAAATCTTGATGATTGGATGGGAGATAGGAAATTCACCCCGGGGATCATTTCTGTTGCTCTGCTCGACAGTGGCATAGGAAAATAACTTTCTTGGGTGGTGAAAGCCAATGTACCTTTGGCTAGGCTTATATTGGCCCTAGGGCCAATAGCCTAGTACCTATCTATGAACTTATGAACATATATATATATATATATATATATATATATATATATAGATTGCAATCAAACATCAGCTGCACTGTTCTGCCTTGCTACAATGCAGACAGGTGTCACATGTGGACACAGCCTAACATTAGGTTGTTATATATATGGACAGATTGCAGGTAAGCCTATTACACACGTATTGCATTTGTGCATGCTACATTACATGTTAACATGACTGTCCTGCAAGTGGTGGGGTCTGAAACTCATGTGTCTATCATAACAGCATTACTTCCACCACCAGCTTATTTGCCACACTAATATACATGTCTTGCAGTACAGAACACACTCTATGATAGCTTGCATCTTGTCATTCAGTGCTGATCTGCACAGTTGACAGGTATGGCCCACTGCCTACAGTGATAGACACTGTTGCCCATAGCAGTTGTTCAGAAGGACATCATTACAACAACTCCTGATGACACATATAAATCTTTCCACATCATCTATCCCATTATTATAGGTGAAGTACTACATTCAATTACATGCACATATGTTTCACATACCAGTTGTAGGATTGTCATCTCTTCTGAATACAGTTTTATGTGTCCCCTTAGTTATGTAGGGTTGTCTGTCGGTTCAGGTGGTGTAGATACTTTTTTCCTGGTTGTTTGTTTGTTTGTTTATTTTTTTCTGTCTCTCTCTCTCTTTCTCTCCACTACAGGGATTGAGCTGCTTTGAATAGATTGCAGCATGGATTTTGTAGGAAATGCACATAATAAGGTGACGGCCTCTGCACCAATCAGTGTTCACCACTTGCTACCTGCATGCAGCCAGCTGTGTAGTACTTCCAATTACCACTGTCATGGCAACTCACTACTATAAATTACTAAATCATGTGTGCGTTGCCCCTTTACCTTTCCTGTATGGAGGACATCCTTCCTGTGTGTGGGCATCAGTGTTTCAGATGTAGGTTGCAATACCTCTTACAACAGGACTTGCAGACACAGGGCAACTACATATTTGTGTAA
>NC_056732.1:884132805-884166708 GCF_019279795.1 Protopterus annectens
AGGGCTATGGGGCGGAAATTAGAAATAGAGGTATTTGTACCTCCTTTGTGAAGTGGTAGAATGTAGGCAAAGCACCAGAGTTTGGGCACATATGACTCTTTTAAGGATCTGTTGATCAGGATGCTAATATGGAGAGCAATCCCTTCGGCTGCATGTTTGAGGAAGGAGGGTGGAATGTTGTCAGGGGCAATAGAGCATGGCTTTAGTTTAGATAGCAGCTTTTTTATAAACATTGTGGAGACTGGTTTGAGATGGAACATAGAGGGGCTGTTATTTGGAGAGTCTAGGAAATTGGATTTACTGTTGCTGGGAAATGTTTTGGTTAGCTTAGTTATATAATCAGTAAAGAAAGTGTTGAAGTGAGAACTTAGTTCTTTGTCGGATAAATTGGGGTCAGGGCAGGGGTTACTTCTTGACCCAGGATGGAGAAGAGAGTTAACAGATTTCCAGAAAAGTTTAGGGTTGTTATTATTATTGGTCTGAAATTTATTGTAGAAGTTTTTTTTGTCTGTGGAAATTAATTTTTTTACCTGGTTGCGAAGTTGGGTATAATGGAGCTTAGCAGAAGGAAGTTTAGTTTTCTGAAAAAGCTTCCTGGATTTGTCTCTAAGATGCATGGTATGTTTAGTTTCTTTGGTCAGCCAAGGAGCAGAACTGGCTTTGATTCGTTTGTATCTTAGGGGGGCTAGGGAGTTAAGAGTATTGAGGAAGAAACAGATTTATTTATATCTGAATGACTTAGTGGTAAATCACTTTGGCTACGGTGTGCAGGGTACTGGGTTTGAGACTTGCAAGGGTTGATTTTTTTTTTTTTTGCTGGGCAGAACAAGGGATGTTGGATACATAGTGATTAAGGCACTTTTAAGCAGTTGTAAGTGGGTTTGCGCAATGGTAAGCAATGATAACTTCCGGTTAAATATGATTACAGTCAGTTAGCCCCTAAATTGCTTATCCTGTGTAGGTATTGCTTACCCCTACGCAAATGGGATTCAACCCGCTTACTACTCCTTAAAAGGGCTTACTCCCAATTACCCCTGCACTAATTTAGACAGCAAAGAAACATGGGTCGTGGGAAAGTGGTAGATTTGGACAATTTATACATTGTTTACACTATTTGCTGTATGACATTCATTTATCATTCATTACATATTATAACTTTGTTTAGTATCCTTGATTCATATGTACATATACTGTATGGGGCACTTGTGTTTATCTGTGGATTTTACCACATTATTTCAATTACACCTCACATTTGTGCTCCATTTCACAAATATATGTTATTTAGTAGGTTATACAGCAAAAAAATGTTCATGAATTGCTTTCACATGGAATGTGGATGGTGAGTCTTACATTGCAAGCTCTCACTTCATTCAGTGGGAGTGGGAGTTTAGCCAAATGATTAAACCTATTACTTCCTTTCTATGTTCACATTGGCCCATCACAGATTAGATGGATATGTTCATATTTTTTAATGTTTTGAAGTGCTGTTTGACACAGGTAGCCACATATGTTAGTAATATTTGGATGCACTGCACATTTATGCCACTCTTTGTAAATTGGAGCATTGACATCTATTTGGTATTATCAATATTTGTAGGTGGCATAGTAGGGATAGTTGGCTCTGCATATGCCTGTAGGTGTTTATAACCCATAGATGCTCCTGCTGAACTGGTGGTGTAGTGGTTATGAATGGCTCATGACTGCCAACATTCACAATAAACTGGGTACTAAACTCACCTCTGGATATATGCTATATTCCAAGGTGAGGACTGAGGTGGTCTAGAGACCATTCAATGGGAGGTCATGACAACATTATCTGTACATCATGATAGCGAAGTACCTGCTGCATGCTTTGTTGAAAGCTTTGTTATGGTGGTGCTTTAGAAGTGCCATAGCACAAACCAGGTGTTATATGGTCTGACAATCATGAGCAAATTATCTACAGTATGGAGAGGCACACTCCTTCTCAGTTGACCCACACACGTCCCTCATCCATCATTATCTGTGCTGCAATGAGCACACATATCTGCTGTTGATCACCCTGTTTAGAATCCAGGAATCATGTCCAAAAATATACATTGCAGTACTGCTTATACCCTCAGTGTATCCCACCTGTTACTATAATGACGTCCTGGTCCTCAGTACAGCAGGATGGGCATAGTGTTTTTGGATGTGGTAGGGATAGCCAAGCCTGGTGAGTGAGCCATCAGTGTCAGCCCCCTAGACTGTGTTAGTGTAATACTGACAGTTAATAAAGTGTATGTTTAGTTCTGTCATCGTCTCCCTGTGGCAATAATGACTGTTGTGTTGAGCACTGCCTATTCTAATTGTTAGTGTTACATCACTTGTCTCATGTCACAGGCTTTTAATACTCATATAGGTTATATAGCAGACTCCTGCCAGTTTGTGTGATTTGTATGTATCTGTCCTTGTTATGTTTCTTTTAATCTAATACCTCCTTAAATGCTTAGCAAGCTATTCATCTTGCTATTATTTGATCTGCTTTTGCTACTTGACATAATTCAGCTATATCTCCAGAGAAAGATACGGTGGGTCTTCCACAACATTGCTGAATGTTTTATGGCTTCTATGTCATGCATTTTCTTGATGCTTTGTTGTATGCCATGTATTTGTACAGCTGGCTGATTTTTTCCATTGTGCTCCCTTGTGTGGTATACCATTGTCTTATGTGTGACAGAACAGGCATGTAATGTGTGTATATATCAGGTATGTGGATTTGTTGTCACACCTTACCATGTTGTTAGTATCACAGCTGCTGTCTCCTGTTTAGGATGTCATCCTACAGTGTCACACATTCTTATGACATACACACTACAACTTTGTGTTACTGTACAATGTAGATTTTGTTGATTTTGGTACTTTCCTTGATGCATATTCTTATGGGAATTGATACACTGACAGTAATGCTGCTATGACAGGCACTAATCATACATATGATTACAACCTATCTCAGTATCAGCATCTTCTGTTACGTACACGTTATGTTTTTTTACACACACGGCCATATGTTTACCTTTGGTGAAGTACCTTGCTTACAGTGGTCCAGTGCTTACTGTTAGTCTGTAGCCATACAGTTGCATTCATTTCTGTAGCATACATATGTGCATAAATTTAGTTGAGTATATTGTGGTTAGGCTATGTATGATGCTCCATCTGGACAACTACTGGCCTTTTTCGTGTACTTGTGTGCTATGTTGCTATAATGGGGCAATGCTTCTGTGCACGTGGCTTGTCATGGCCCACAGTTGTAAGCCAGATGCTGTTGTGTTGCCTGAGATAGAATATATAGCTGTAGCCTCCATGACCCTCCCCTGGTTGTTGTTGCCCTTGTGACCTCATAATTATCCTGTGATAGCTTGAATAGCTCCACATCAGACATCTAGTATTCTTGGGATAGGTCACACAAACCTAAAGCTGGCTGGCTACTGTATTTTGTTATTAGCATATTTTGCAGCATGGCACATATGATGATGATTTCTGATGCCTTTTCTGGCATGTGTTGCAGTGCAACCCCAGACTTGTCCTCATATCTGAATTTTGCTTTCAGCATGCCAAACACTTGCTCAGTGTTATTCTGTGCAGTGGTATGTTCTATGCATACTCAGCAGGAGATGATGGGGCTCTGTAATGTGTCATAAGCCAATGCTCCAGAGGATAAGTGCTGTCACTTGTTTGCAGAAGTCAAAACACACAGTCACCTTGCTCACTGTTGACAGGTCTAGATTTTGATTACATCCTTACTGTGGTCCTATGGTTACCAAGTAGGAACTACTCTGAAATTTTACAGCATTGGAAAGTGGTCATCAGATCATTTTCTGCCCAAATTTCCACATCATGCTCACTATCAGGTTGTGTTGTCATGATAGTGATAATGAGGCCATCTTCAAGGCACACAACCTGACAACTGAATGATGTATTGTTCAGCATCATCTAATTGCTGGGGTTTGATTGCTATATGGGTGCAGTTAGTTGCAGTGATGACATGGGGAAAGTTGGCAGTGGCAAATAACTGTTTCATTATATAGAACCAAAAAGGCTATAGACTCACAAAAATGTTATGGCACTCTAATGCCTCATTTAAGCCATCAAAGAAGCTATATAACAGGCATGCGGCTTGTTAAACATTTTATTTTTAATTATGTTTAATCAGTTGATTGTTTAACAGTTTTGGATATAAGCTTGTGCTTTTTATGTTTGTTATACAACTCATTTGAAGGCTTATCTGAGGTGCTAGATTATAATAAAAATGTGTGGGTCTATAGCCTTTTTGGTTGTATATAATTTCTTTTTTTTTTAAGTTGTTTATTAAAAAACTGTTTCATGGCTGCCTTGTGCTCCATGGCTGCTGGAAAGTGGGTCAGATCATCAATTTTCCTGTACATTACTGTGAAGAGCTGCCACAGAATGTGACTACCACCTGTCTGGGACACTCCTACAGCATCACCTACATACCACTTGAATGTCCCAGAGGCTGGTTTAACCAGACTCCGACTCACTTTTGTTTCTGTTGGGACTGGGTTACCCTGCAGATTGCATGCAGACACGTGGTATACAAAAAATCCTGCACACAGCCCACACCAGCTCTCTTTCTAACCTGTATCTATCTGTTATTTCCTGCTTAAAGAGCTTGCTTAATTGTACCTAGCTTGATGCCTTGCTGACTGCCTTCTGGAATGGATTTGCAGATCGCCCCCTAGTATGGATTGTAATACCCTGGCCTGATGTAATGCATTAAATCAGCTTGAATTTTTTTAAGCAATATTCTGCAGCATTTGCAGGATTGATTGGAAAATTTTAAGGAATTACAAAGCAAAATTGTAAGTATAAATAGCCTTTGCTGAGTGTTTTCATAAAATTTTTGGTGCCAACTCTGTTGCATTTTATTGTCATTAGATGCACCGCTTGTGTTTTGGAATCTGGCCAGTATGTGCTGGGTTCATAATTATTCTACTCTAGTTATATTACTACTTGCACCTGTCATCCTGTTTGTTATGGAATTGCATTTGTCACTACTCTGCCAATGTCTTTCTTTTGCATACTGCATTGTCCATAACTATTTTTTTTAATCTGGCCTTATATTTACATATGAAGCCAGAATTCATTCATCCATAGTAGTAAAATACAGGAATGCAAAGAATTCATTCACATAGCATTATTAATGCTAAAAATCTATATAGTATCTCAATTGTCATCAAATATATATATATATATATATATATATATATATATATATATATATATATGGTTCTACCTCACATAAACGAAACACCAAAACACCGACAACGCAATCACCGAAACCACATAACCGGCAGTACAAAAACACGAAATCTCACATGCCCGACAACTAAATAACCGAAGGTACACAAACACAAAACCTCATACACTTCACACACAACAATCAACAAACAACACACATTTCCCGTCCAAAACCATACACAACACAAGCACACCAAAATCCCTACAGACCCACACTAAATCTCACATACACAACTACCTACAACCCTAACCAAAACCCTAACCCTAAGGTCCGTCACTACCGCACACTTACCTGGCCGCTCCTAACCCTAACTCACTTATCCCACTAACCCAAACACAATCACTACCAGACACTTACCTGACCGCTCCTAACCCTAACTCACTTATCCCGCACCTAACAAACACAATCACTACCGCACTTACCTGACCGCTCCTAACCTAACTCACTTAACCCACCCTATCCCCACAGACCGTCAATATCCACACTTACCTTGCTCGCACCCTAACGTCCGTCACTACCGCATACTTACACAGCCTTTTCCCATGTCGGCATCCTCGGCGTCGGTGCTTTCATCCGTCGGGTCGGTCTTCTGCACTGTCGATCTTCTACGTCCTGTCGTGTCGGTCTTCTGCGCTGTCGATCTTCTGGGGCTCGCAATTTCCATGTCGATGTTCCGGCGTGTCGTTTAAGTGAGGTAGAACCATATATATATATATATATATATATATATATATATATATATATATATATATATATATATATATATATATATATATATATATATATATATATACAGATTCACTTTATAATCTCAAAATACTGAAATATTGAATTTCAGTATCTCGAGACTATAAAATTGAAAACTCACAAACCCGAAAACCAAAACCACGAAATTCGAAACCACAAAAGTTAACAAAACACTACACCACACATACAAACACAAATAAACCTACCTCCTGACACTACAACAAAGCAAAACAACACACACAAACACAACAAAAAAACACAAACACTCACCCTTCCTATAAGCAGGGGTGCAAGCCCCCCTGCACACCCCATGTGAGGGGCTGTGCTCCCCACACCCCCTCTACTTATATATACAAAGTCCGAGGTTGCACTAAACACCGAAAGACAGAAAACCCACCACCACGCATTCTACAACCCCCTTGTACAAACACACATCACATACATATAAACACCACCACTCTCAACACTGATACGCTCATACTCTTTCCTACCTACCCTAACCCACACCTAAAACTCCTCAACACACTCACAAACACACAAACCCTCCCCAAAATCCTTAAAAAAACATAAGACTTACCTAACATGCCATCAGTACCACGGGTTCAACATTTCCAAGTTCTATATTCTGCAGATTCGACAATTTGGTCTTGAGATACTGAAATTCCACATTTCAGTATTTTGAGAGTCCATAGTGTTTGTATATATCTATGTAGATGTGTATATATATATATATATATATCTATCTATATATATATATATATATATATATATATATATATATATATAGGATCCGTACAGATGCTTGACTGTATCTTTTACAGAATCCCAATTTGGTGAGCATACTTGCGTGAAAGTGCTGTTCACCGAAGCAGCACTTTCACATAAGTATGCTTGTTGTTCCGGTTGTAGTACGGTGTGGTAAGGGAAAATTCCCTTTTCCCCACTGTAGTGTGACCTCGGATTGAGAATATTAAAGTAGGGTGGTGTGGGGGGGCACAGCCCCCCATATTGGGGGGTGCAGGGGGGCACAGCCCCCTGCATTGAAGTAGATTTTGTGTTTTTTTAACATACTTTAATGAAAGCGCTTTTTTGATGAAAGCGCTTTTGTTAAAAGTGTGTTCGGTGGTAATGAATCCCTGAAAATCCTCGCATCTGCACTTCCTGGTAGTCTCTTGTCACATGACCAGAGATTGCCAGTTAAGTAGCACAATCAGTTTCTAATGGCAACCAATCACAAGTGCTTTGATGGCTTAGTAATAGATAATGTGTTGGGTACCCGTGACCAATTACAATATTCATGGGGTTGAAAGGCTGTGCTAATAAATAGCATTACTTCTCATTTCCTGGATTAATTTTCCCTTTGATTTTAATGGTTAGCTGAAACCTAATTATTTGGCTAGTGCATCTACTGCACTATCCAAATAATTACCTTAAAGATGTGCTGTGAAAGAAAATACATCTTCTCTTTTTTGAGTACCATTGCCATGCCAATTTTAAAATAAGAAAAAAGTTGCAATAAATTAGTACACAATACCTCCAGCAGTGAATTAGCCATAGAGAACCAAGTTAACCTGTAGCCTACAATAAAGGCATTAATAAGGAGAATAGGATAAGTATTAATAGGATTTTCAATGCATGCTGCATTTCTTGTCACTTTACAAAGGCATGTAGTAGATGGATTGGGGATACTAAATTCTCCATAACTGCATGTGTGTGTGTGTGTGTGTGTGTGTGTGTGTGTGTGTGTGTGTGTGTGTGTGTGTGTGTGTGTGTGTGTGACATGAAAGAAAAATGTATATAACTATTTCCTTTTCCTCATTGCCTTGTAAATTCCATAGATAGCAGTGGTTGTCCATGAGATCACTTTAGGAGTCAGCTTTGACTTCATGAAAGAAAGAGAACCTGATAGTAATATAATGTCATTAGTTATAACTCATACATTGCAATTTCTGTTTCATAGGCCTACCACTTGTTTTTATATTACTAATCATGTTAATCAACCTAACTCTTCTTTTAAAAATATTGTTCCTCTTAACAGTTTGTAATTATTCTATTCCTTACATTTAATATGCTCACCTGTATAAATCTGCTATCTCATGATAAATATTTTAAATACGTATGTAAAGATTACATTCCAGTCTGGTTTTTTTTTAATAACGGTGTACTTTTTTCTTTACAATACAGTTTTTAATTCAGTTTAATTTATATTTGGAATAGGTGACTGTTCAATACACTATGCATTTTATATTAAAAGGAGTTCATAGCTTCCCAAATAAGCATAGATTATAGGTTTCTAAAGTTGTTCTTTTGTAAGTTCAGTTCTACCATAAATTTAATTACAGATCCCATTTCTCTGTATTTTTTATGAAATATTTCTCAAAGCAAAAATTTTATTTTTGATCAATATTTGAGATTTATGAACACATTTTCTTTTCAAGATTATGACAAAACGAATAAATATCTTTTTAATGGCTCTATGTCTTAGTTCCTCATGGCATTTTTTCTGCAGAATTGTATTTATTTATTTTTATTTTAATTCAGTTTGTTAACTGGGTAGGTGGTCTGGTCAGCTGACTCTTTTCAGTCCACCACAGGCTTATTTAAGAGCCACAGAACATGTTATCTGTTTAACAGTTAGTGCACAGGATTACAACTCTGACTTGTAAATGAGCTGATCTTGTGTCAAGGGAGCAGGGTTTGACTTTAACCATCTTCATTTGCCTATCACATGTCCTTGACCATATCACTTAACCAGCTAAGACTTTGGGGCAGTTGAGAACTTGGTGTAGGTTCCTTAATAAGAAGTAGGGCATTATAAGATTACATTCGGCAGAAAGAGAATACATTTTAGAAAAGAGAAACCTTAGGAGAAAAAAAAACACACCCATAGGATTATGTTAGTGCTTGAGTAAACTATTAAATCATGCTACAAGAATGATTGTGATCCATTGAATATCAAGTTAAGTTATAGGCATATGTCTCTTTCTATACTTTCTATACATAGTAGCAATTTAAGCAACATATTCTTGCCATAGTTACTTAGCAATACTTACATATGATTTTAGACAAGGGCCATGAACAATGAAATGTAAATAAAACAGAGCTGCATGTTTTTGCAGTTGTTCAAATCAAATCAAACTTAATGATAAATAGAGCAACCAACAATTTCATAAAACAGGAATCACATGAATAAATGGAAAAGAATATTCAACTAAGTGGCACTATGCTTTCTGAATAAATGATTTTTTTTGTATGGATGAAAGATAAAGCAAACAAGGACAAAATGATAAAATGCATTAAATGAATGTTTGACTATTTTTTTTTATAAGCTGAAGCATAATGTTATATATTTAGCATTTCTAAAGGATTTTCATTCCATTTCCTTTAAAAGATGGATATTTAATGATTTCTGCAAGTTGCACTTCGTAGAACAATTTCTCTCCCTTTACTTGATTTATATAATGACTCTTTATTCTGACAATGCTACAAAGTGTACGACTTTTTTTATTTTCTTTAAATGAGCTTATTGATTTTCTTCACAAAGATGAGAGTGCAAGGTTGAAATACTGTGCTGTAGAACAAGGGAATTGGACCATAGCATCTTTTTTGAGCTTCTTTTTAAACAATATGTTTCACCAAACATGACTTACTGAATACTTTATTCACTATATGCAAGGTTTTCTTAATGCTGACAAAAGTTTTTTGTACTGATACTTTTTATTTTATGCTGTACATTCCAAGACCTTCGATTGCATTGCTTCAGAATGGTTTGAATGCAAACTGCTAATATCTCTATCGATGCAAGCCATTTCGCTTGGGATTGCCAGGAATGGTGTGTTAAAAGCATCACATTAAATAAGGATAGATAATAAGAAGTTGTGAAACTGAAAGGCTTTGAGGTCATGATGTCAAATCATACTTAAACTTGGCACTGGTCCTATTAGAGAACACAAACTGATATAAAACATGCAGTGTAACCAAATCAATAATTGTTCCCTTACCTCATTTATACTTTAATCCAGTGAATAGATAAATTAATATTTTATACTACTCTGACTCTTGATTGAATAAAATTTTATTCAAAGTACCAACAGATGTGTATATATAATACATCAAGATTAACACACTTACAAAGGCTTGCACTAAGAAACACTTGAACACTTATTCGTATCAAAGCTTACAATGAGCAGATAATATAATTTGTAAAGTAGTTTCTGCCTACATATCAATGGAGTTACAGCCCTAAATTATTCTAAATGTCAAAGAAGTTCTTTCTATGTTCAGGTTTAAAGGGATTCATTCTTATAGCCTGACTTAAACTAAACTACATGATTTAATCAGGGTGTTGTTGCTTACATCGGTTTAAATATTATTTAAGATTAGTTTTCATAAATATTTTGCAAATTCCATGATCCTGCTTGTCTAATGTGTAATAAGGTGTCAGATCTCAGCCATTACAAGAGAAAACTTTTTCATCATCATCATCATCATCATCATCATCATCATCATCATCACCATCATCATAGAATGATGTGCATTGTGCTTGAATGCTCTGATGTAATTATTTTAACATTACCATATAAGGAAAATATTTTATTTGAATTACTTGATTACATTTGGTGATGGTACTATGAAGGAGAAATGAGGTCTGGAGCAGACCTTTTTGTCCTGGGACATCTTCAGTGGTGTTGGGATACATGGGATAGGAGGGATTAAAAGGATAAGGGTAGGATAGGGTTAAATGTGAGAGAGGGATGTTAGGAGGAAATGAGGTAAGAATAGGGAGGGGATTACAGGGTTTTGTTAAGTGTAATGAGAGTAGGAGTCACATTTTGGCGTGAACTTGCTGTCTGCAGGTTCATGTCCTGACGACCGGTGTGTTCTTTGGTCAGGTAGGCCTTGGTTTGGTGGTAGGCATGAGGAGGTAAGTACCTAGGGATAGGGTATGGTCATATGTTTGATGGTTAACGGTGATGTTTTTTTTTTTTGGGGTGGTTGGTACTTGTTGATTTTGTTAGTGTATTACTGTCATGAAATAAGTTAGGCCTTGGGCCACTGGTCAGTGGCAGGTGGTCTTTTTATAGAGATGTAATTATTTAGTTAGTTTTCAGTCAGCTCAATTATTTATTTTCTTTCTCGGTTTGTGGCAGGTTTGTTTTGCAGTGTCCAGCAAGTTAATGCTTAGCTGGTGCATAGGCTGTCTAAGGTATCAGTTCATGGTATCTGGCTTTGCATATTTTCTGTTATTGGGTATTTAGTTTGAGTTTAAAGTCTGTAGTTCTTTGACTTACATGGGCATTTCAGTGCTTGCGGGCTTGCACATGGTGGGAAAGGGCTCGGTGAGTAGGGAGTATTGGGTGTTTTAGGCTTTTTGCAGGTTAGATGGGTTGTTAAGTTAGGAGGTGTAGATTCTGATTTACTGCATAGTTGTGGAGGTCATGATTGCTGTTGGTCGGCTGGTTGTTGATAGGGATTCGTAGTTATGGCTCCCGCTGTTATTGTGTAGGGTTTTTGCCATTATTTACAATGGCACTGTTTCCCTTCCTGGTTGTTTGGGCAGTTTCATTTAGGTTAAATTGGGAGTTGAGAGGACTCCTTCACAGTGATGTTCATGGACTGCTGTTTAAATCTGTCTTTAGTAAAAAAAAAAAAAACAACGCATAAAACATGATGCAGTTGGAAGGTCATGGGCTGATTGTCATATGGGTGTCATTAGCAGGCTTGGAAGTGGGCATTCATTGATGCGCATGTGCAGTTACTGGCATTGGAGGAATTGGCCATTGCTCATGTGCTGAGTTGCCAGGTTGGCCAGTTTTGGACTTCCTACCATGCCAAGAATTCATGCTAATGCAAGACTTGTTGTTCTTGCAGTTTTCTGGGAGCGGCATCTGAGGTTAGTGCCCCATTTTTCTATTGGCAGCTCACTTGATATGTGTTTACTTTTCTGGCAGTGAGCAGATGTTTAAAAAAAAAAAGGCTCTAGGTCTTTTTAAAAGAGAGAGGGTTTTGTGGGCTACATGATCAATAGCTGTGAGGGTCTTTCCGTGCATGTGAGATGCGGTAATAGATGTTGCAAATAAGAGAGGGCCATTCATGCGCAAAGTTTTATTTGTTAGTTGAGCTGTTGCACAGGAGTACATCCAGGCAGTCTTTCCAGCTCGCTTGCGGGTCGGATTAGCTCATCTACTGCTGGTGTCAGTTAAAAAAAAAAAAAAAAACTATAATAAAGCCATTCATTCTGCATGGAAGGGCAGTTTTGCAGAGTTTGTGGGTGACTGTTGATCGATCTTTCAAATTCTCTAGTGACAGTGCAAACACGGACAACTATTTGGTAAACAAAAAGAGTTGTACATTTAAAGCAGACTTAGCAAGAGTGGCAGTAAACTTCTATTCTCTTGAAGGTCACACTTCTTTGAAACTCATAATTCCTTGAAAATAGGTAGTTGGTATAGACAGTTCAGGCTCCTGTCTCCTATAACTAAGGTATGTTGTTTGAGCCTGATTAAATTATCTTACCTGCCAGTTAACTAGGGTATTTCACTCACACACATGCATGCACGCACACACACATACTATACACAAGCAGGCTTGCCCTCTTCTGTTCCCCCTCTGTTGATGAATGTGCAATTCAATAAGTTTTGAAGGAAAGTGAGCTGCTTATATGGATGGTGGCGCAATTCAATAAATTGAAGCTGACCATGAACGTTGCCTTGTTAGTGCAAAGATAAGTGAGCAAGTGGGGGATGCTGCTTATCAAGGGTGAGCGGTTGTGTTGCCCTTATGGTTATTTCATGTCTTCTTCCATGGGTATAATTATCACCTGTATAATGTTTTGGTTGAAATTTATAACTATTGGTTAACAATCATGTTTATGGAAGTTTAATAAAGGTCATCAAATGTCTTTCGGTGTTGCGCGTTTATTTAAGTGGAACAGGACAAATGAGGTTTGGAACAGAACATTTTGTCCTGGGATATCTTCAGTGGTATTGGGACACAAGGGATAGGAGGGATTAAAAGGATAAGGGTAGGATGGGGTTAAATGTGAGGAAGGGATGTTAGGAGGAAATGAGGTAAGAATAGGGAGGGGATTAAAGGGTTTTTTCAAGTGTAATGAGAGTAGGAGTCACATTTTGGCATGAACTTGCTGCCCTCCCTCCCCATTTTTATTAGCAGGGATTTTGAGTATTCTAGTGTGGAAGACGGAGAAGAGGGGGCAGGTTTGCCCTCTTCTGTTCCCCCTCTGGTGATGGATGCGCAATTCAATAAGTTTGGAAGGAAAGTGAGCTGTTGCTCTAGTGGACAAGTTAATAAGCAAGCTGAGCTGTTTATATGGATGGTGGTGTAATTCAATAAATTGAAGGTGAGCATGAACGCTGCTTCGTTAGTGTAAGGATAAAGTTAATAAGCAAGCTGAGCTGCTTATATGGATTGTGGTGTAATTCAATAAATTGAAGGTGAGCATGAAGGCTGCTTCATTAGTGCAAGGATAAAGTTAATAAGCAAGCTGAGCTGCTTATATGGATGGTGGTGTAATTCAATAAATTGAAGGTGAGCATGAACGCTGCTTCATTAGTCAAATATAAAGTTAATAAGCAAGCTGAGCTGCTTATATGGATGGTGGAGTAATTCAATAAATTGAAGGTGAGCATGAATGCTGCTTCGTTAGTGCAAGGATAAAGTTTATAAGCAAGCTGAGCTGCTTATATGGATGGTGGAGTAATTCAATAAATTGAAGGTGAGCGTGTAATGCTGGCTCATTAGTGCAAGTATAAGTGAGCAAGTGGGGGACGCTGCTTATCAAGGGTGAGTGGTTGCACTGCCTTATGGTTATTTCATGTATTCTCCCATGGGTGTTATTATCACTTGTGTCATGTTTTGGTTGAAATTTATAACTATTGGTTAACAATTATATTTATGGATGTTTAATAAAGGTCGTCAAATGTTGTTCGGTGTTGTGCATTTATTGAAGTGGAACAGGACAACAGAAACCAAAAAAACATTAAAAATGCATAAATAATCTGGGAGTGAGTTCAGAAATAGTTGTTGAAATATCAGCGAGAGATGTGTTGCAGATTGTTCGGTGTTAAACAAAAGTTGCACAAAATAAGCCCTTCGAAGTTTAGGGGCAAGTACCATAAAACAATTCAACAAGGAACTCAGAAGAAAAGACTGTCAAATGAACTTGCTAAAATGACAGATGAGAAACAACTATACTCATTTGCTCATACATGTAAAAAACAATTCTAACTGCATGTAATACAATTGTGGCAACTAGAAGTGAGCTGCTTTTGTGTAGTTGTTTACCTACATTTTAAATGTTGCTCAGTAATTTGTTATTAGTTGCTGTAAGTGATGTTCTGCATTATTTTGTGTTGTGTGCTATTTTTCTTCTTACCACTGGGTCTGAGTTGTTCAGGTCAATGTTGAAAATGGGCGTAAAAGCAAACACAGGAAACAAAATACATACCGACAAGATAAATCCATAAGTAAATAAATAAACAAATATAGGATGATGTGCCAACACACTTTCATGCATACAGAAACCTTGGCTAATCTATCCATTTCATGAAAATGAAATTAGTGAGTCAATTCAATAATCTGGAATCAATCTACTTAGATATACTAATGCATTTCTGGTGAACTTTAATTTGCATAATTCTACCCATCATTTTGAGCAGCCAAGGCTTATAGATGGGCTGCTGGTCATTTAAACAAACGTAATAAAATTTCATTTTTTGTCAGGTTATACGATTTTTCAGAATAATTTACTACACTTCTACTTTGTTGACATGAGCACAATAAAATGTAAGCAATGAAGTTATTTATTTGTTTATTGGGAAAGTGTGACTGGGTATTACCATTTTTAGTGGAGGCCTGGGTAGAAAAGCTCTATTTCCTAACATTGCATTATACTCAATTCCAGCTAAACACAGAATAGTTGCATTTTTCTTTGCATTTATACACATACAGTAGTTACATTTATACAGTCTATGATTTTACAGAGGTAGAAGTTACTGAAGAGAAAAAACTTGTGCAACTTAAGAGGATTGCACAGGGAGCAGTTATGTATAAAAATTGTTTTGTCATTTCAGTGAGAGGTTGAGAGTATTCTAGTTAAAAGGGTATTTGGAGATTATTATATGGTGAGCACAAAGTCTTATAGAAAGTTGACTTTTAGCTGCAAGCTCGCATCTCCCACAGGAATGTCAGTACATACTTCACTTCAGAAAAAGGGAACTCTGAAGTGAGACCAAAATAAAAAAAAATTGTCCATATAGTATTTGATATCATACAGGATCCACTGATATATTATTAAATACCTTAAAGTGAACAAACATGGCATGAACATTTACAAGTACCAGATGTAGACAATAGAGGCAAAAAATGCAACTGCAAAATGTTTCTCTCTTTCATCCCTGCTTCTTCAGTAGAAAATTTTAAATCTTTTTTTTTTGAGGTACCTGTATCACTTACGATAGCTAATCTTATTTGTTATGAACTTTCACCTCATTTTTAAGGCTTGTGGTTCTCAAAACACACATTAAAATCCTAGAACCCTATGCAGCATAGATAAAAACAACAAAATTAATGCAATAAAATGTAAAGGATATATAGACTACTTTACGAGATTTAGTATTTTCATCTGTAATGGCAAAAAAAGTTAATCAGAATCCCAAATGTAAAGACTTGCCTCATTTTAAAACCTCCCTCAGTCAACATATGAGAAATGGAATCATTCAACACACAATTATGACATCAATTTATTATACTAAAAAAGCCTGATTCAAAATAAAAGTATGATAAAAAAGACATAGCGATGTGTCTGATGTTCATCATACTGATCACTGTTGCAGTATGAGGTTATATCCTACCAAAGATATAACTCCCAGGCATCTTCCAAAGCTTCAGAGCACCCTCTATGCACCAAAAAAGTCAGGCAGATCAAGCAGAGCTGACTAAAACACAAGTTTGGGTGCTTTACAGCTGCCAAAGATTATGCTATTATGAGGTTTTCAAGAATCAGTGGTCAGTCCATAGGACCTCTTCAGGTTGTTACAGACAATCACACAGTTATGTGGTACATCAACAAGAAAGGGGGAATTAGATCATACCCCTTTTGCAGGTTAGCAATGTTAGCTTGGGATATAGCTTCAAAGTACAATCTCACTCAACAGGCATCCTACATTCCGTCAGAGAGGGGAACAGATAAGTTGAGCAGGGCAAGAGCAGATCCTGACAAATTGAAACCAGATTAGAGTGTCTTCCAAGATTTGATCCATCAGTGGGGAATGACTCAAGTAGACATCTTTGTCTTCAATTTGAACAATCACCTGTCAAGATTCTACTCCCAGTCTCCATGCAAGAAGACTTGGAAGACAGATGCTTTTTCTTTTCCTTGGACATGAATGTTTCTCTATGCTTTCCTACCCATTCCACTAATATCCATGGTACTTCTGAAGATTCAGAAGGAATCCCCCAAGATCATTGTGATGACTCCCTTCTAGCCCAAACAAATGAGGTTCTCCTTTCTTTTGGAAATGGCCAGGAACAATTATCATAAGCTTCTTCACAGACTGAATCTACGTACATGAACAAGGGTACTTGATATACCCTGACATCAATCAACTTTAACTCACTGTTTGGATGATAGGGTCTTAATTCCTTTTTATGCATCTATTTACTGAGAATGTATACTAATGGAGGCAAGAAAACCTGCTAGTAGAAAATCTTATACTAGCAAATGGAAAAGGGTTTCTAAGCAACAAAAGTGTCCAGTAAATATCCAAAAAACAATTTTTTACAACAAATCGCAGACTCTAGCACCTCGACTACAAAGCCTTCAAGGAGTAAACAGTTACAAGTCAAATAATTTGTAGTAGGGACACTTCTGATTTCTTGAATAAAATACCTGATTTAAAGTGAACAGATAATAAGTTTTAGATGACATTGGACATGAAAAGCTTATAACATAATTTTAAGCATGTTTTGGTACTGAGGCTCTCCATTATTTTTTGAGAAATAAACCTTTATCTAATTATATTATATAATTATTGTGGTTTTGTTTGGTTAATAATTTTTTGATTTTGATAATCTAGTATATCATCAGGTGCAAGGTACAGCAATGGGGGCCTATTTTGCCCACATGTATGCTAACCTTTGAATGGGTTTATTTGAATTGGAACATTTATGTAAACATGATCTTGTTAGGAAATATGTGGTCCATTATCTTAGATATATTGATGATTTGATTTTTATTTGTCAACATGTGGAATTATTACAAAATAACAGATTTGGTTTGAGTTTTGATGGTTTTCAATGTGGGGATGATATTGTTTTTTTTTTTTTTTTTTTTTTTTTTGGATGTTAAATTGGAAGGCTATGTTTATGGTAAGTCCAAAACTTCAGTATATAGAAAATTTGATGATGGAGGACAAAACATTCATGGTAATACCTGACATCCCCTATATCTATTGTCTGGTTTGCCCTATGATGATTTTTAAGGTTATATACATTATGTAACATTGATTTAGATTGTTTTAAGGGAAGCCCAGAGACTGCTTATATGTTTGTTACTAGGGGTTATGACAAAAATATGTTGAAGGAATCTTTGAGGAGAGTAAATGGGGTAAATTAATCCTCTGATAAAAGGAGGTATGATAATCAAATCTTTTCTATTAATAATGATGAAATGCCCTTAGTAGATACTAGTGTGCATCAGAAGAAAATATACTTTGTGACTACATATAGTGTATGTAGTACTAATGGGTTTTCTCTTGCAACTTAGAAATTTGTCTGGTGCTCTGCAGATTTTTCCCCTCATTTCATACAAATATGGGAGAAGTATAAAGGATATGATAGAGCATAGCAATTTTTCATTACCATGAAACCCAGTTTTTAAAGATCCTGCTTTTACTGGTATTTTCCCATGTGGCAGCTATCCTAGTTGCAGGTTTATTGTTAATACCATTCACAATATCAATTGGGTAGTGCTTAAACCTAACAGGAGGTATAATTGCAATAAGGAGGGTATATTTATACAGTGAAATGCCCTTTCAATCTTGTTTATCTGGGAAGAGTAAGAAAGCGTTTAAGTTAAGGTTACAAGAGCATGTCAGAGACATTAGAAAATCTAATAGATTTGAGAGTTCTATTGCACTGCACTTTAAATTGTACCATAATTGTGACTGTGGTGGTCTACAAGGTACTATTTTAGAAAAAAAAAATTTTAAATATGAGAGTGGTGTAGATATTAAGCATAGATTATTATGTAAAGAATCAATTTGTATCTTGAAGTATGGCACTTTAATGCCTTCAGGTCGGAATGCAGAGTGTAACTGGAGATTTTTTATTTAATTGTATAATTAGTTAATTGAATGTATTATCTTGTTTTATTACTATAAATTGCTGTTTGATTTGTAACTGTTTTCTCATTGAATACTTTGTAGCCAATGCACTGGAGTCTGTGATTTGTTGTCATAATTTTTTTGTAGATATTTACTGGCTGCTTTTGTTGTTTTTTAATTTGCTGTTGTTTTTTGTTGTATTGGAAAAAAAGGTTTTCTATTTGATGCCAACAACATAACCAACACCCATTTGGGACTAGTTGTTCTCTGTTTTTACAATATTTGTGTGAGACACTGTTCTATGTCCTTCCTTACTCCTCTGTCAAGATTTTTTTATTGGCCATTTTGGCATGTTTGCCCATGGATCATCCGCTTTCAATGCAATCATATGTCAAAATGTTTTTGAAAGGGGTTTTGCATAAGAGGTCATCAATAAAACTAGTGGCCCCTCCTCCAGATATTACTTTTGTATTAGAGAAGCTAACATTTGCTCTGGTTGAACCAGCTAAATTGGCTGAGTTGAGGTTCTTACCATGGAAGAGTTTTACTGATTGCTCTGACCTCTGCATGAAGAGTATCTGAGTTGCAAGCTCTTGTGGCAAGCCAACCCTATCTCATTTTACACAGGGACAGGGTTTCTTTGAGAACTAATCTTTTTTCACACCTAAAGTCATATACAAGTTTACTTTAAGCTGAACTATCCATTTCCCTGTTTTCTTTCCTGAACCCAAAAATGAGGAAGAAAGGATAATCCATACCTTTCATGCCCAAAGACAAGTCAAGTACCATCTTGACTGAACTAAATCTTTTAAATCTTTGGATCAATTATTAATTCCTTTTGAAGGTAAGAGGAAGAGACAGCCTGTATCAAAACAGAGTATTTCCAAATGGTGGTCATTATACTCATCACAAAAAAACTATTCCAGGCAGGGTTGAGGCTCACTTTATCAGGGCTTAGGATTCATCTTAGACATTTTCAAATGTTTTGGATTGTAGAAGTTTTCTAGAGGCAGTAACTTGGTCCTCCATGCATATTTTTACAAAGCACTATAAACTTGATTTTGTCTCTAGATCTAAATCAGGCTTGGCAAGGACCATTCTCCAAGGGCTCCTGGACTTTTCTCTTTCCTCCTCCCAAATACAGAATGCTAGGGTAATCTAACCATACAGCTAAGGCTACTGCAGCAGTGATCAATATGATGAACATAGTACAGCTGTATAATTAAACTCACCATAACAGCAGATGTTTGAATGATCACTGCTGCAATGACTGCTGTATCCCACCAATCCCTTGTTTTTGGTATGTTGTTTATGCCAGGGTATGTTTCTTTACTTTTTTTTCTTCATAGCATTGTCCTTTCAGGGCTCAGCTTCCCTCTTCCTGTTGGCAGGAAGGGTCTGAAGGGCTAGGTGCACAAACTTGTCTTTTAATCAGCTCTGTCAGAGCTGCCTGACAGTTTGTCTGCATGGAAGGTACATTGTTGCTTTGGAAGATGGTTGGCTGTTATACCCTTGGCAGGATATAACCCCATATAGCAAAGGCTACTGCAGCAGTGATCATTCAAAAATCTGTGGTTATGGTAAGCTACACAATTGTACTTCCTTCATTGTAAATCTTACTTAATATCAATTATATCATTCAGTCAAGGGCTTTGATTTGCATACAGTCTTAACTACCAGCATAGCTCTGTTCTTTTAAGAGTGTCTAAATCTCTTCTCTAGTCTCCTTTAAACCCAATGTCAAGATCAAAAATAAAATCCTATAATTCAGTGTTGTTAGAGTTTCCTAGTATTCTCCTTCCATCACTGTCACTTCCGTAATGCTAAGGTGTATGTGGAAGACCCCACTTTCAGAATAGCAGAACTAGGAAAATAGGTTCATAGGTAAGTACTAGGCTATCGACCCAAGGGCCTACTTAAGCCTAGCCAACAAAGTACCCTGGCTTACACCACCCAAGAAAGTTATTTTCCTGTACCACTGTCGAGCAAAGATACTGAAGTGATCCCTAGGGTGTATTTCCTATTTCCCATCCACTCATCAAGATTTTTCTTGAAGAGTGCTAATGAAGAACTTTGCTTGACATAGATGGGTAGCCTGCTCCAGAGTATGGGAAGTCTCTGGGATAGGAATCTATCCCTCCAGCATGTCCTGTTTATTGTGGTGACAAAGTTTAGGTCCCTAGAGCATGTAGCTCGGAGGGATTGGGATTTCTTTAGGTGTAGCATGTCCAACAGCTCTGGGTTTGACATAGCTTTATATGTTAGGCAGAGATCACCTCGGAGTAGGCAATATGCTACGGAGTAAAGCTGGAGTTTTTTGAGACGGTCAGTGTAGGGCATTTGTTTTAGGCCAATAATCCTCTTTGTGAGGTACTTCTGTGGCCTTTCCAGCTGCTGCAGATATCTTGTGAAGTACATTCCAAAAGGGGCGTTGTACTCTATAATGGGTCTAATGAGTATCGAGTAGAGGGGAACAATGACCTCTTTTTTTCCTGGATGAGAACCCTTTTATGATGAGGTGTGCCACGTAGAAGGAGTTCCTGACTACTGTGGCAATGTGACTATCAAAGCAGAGACTACTGTCCACCTGGGTCCCAAGGTCTCTTATCATGCATTCAGTGTTAAGTAGATTGCTGCCTATGTGTTAGTTCATGGGTACAGAGTTTTTACCAAAGGGGATGACACTGCACTTTTTGGCATTGAGTTTGAGGCCATGACTCTGACACCAGGCATCTGTCTCAGCGAGGCCCTTCTGTAGGATGTCCACATCATTTGGGGACTTGACTATGGCTCCTAGTTTGCAGTCATCTGCAAACTTCATTAGCCAGATGCCTTCTGTGTTAGCCTGTACTTCAGAGAAGTAGATACCGAACAGGAGAGTTCCCAGGACGGAACCCTGTGGTACTCCACTTGTCACTGCTTTGAGGTCAGATTTGGAGTCTGCAACTTTTACAGTGTGGGTTCTGTCAGTGAGCCAGTTGGCAACCCATCTTGTGACATAGGGATTTAAACCTAGTTTAGTGAGTTTAGCTATAATTCCAGAATGGGTGATGGTGTTGAAAGCCTTGGCGAGGTCAAGATAGGCTGTGTGAACCACCTTACCCTCATCTATGGCTTTGGTGACTGCCTCAAAGAAGTCAATCAAGTTCAGGAGGCATGATCTGCCTTTCACAAACCTGAACTGGGTGGGATCCACAGTTTCGAGGTTATGAATGTCATTGTTTATGAGTTCTATGATGATACTTTCCATGGCCTTGCAGACCAGGCTCATCAGGCTAATAGGTCGATAGTTTCTGGGATCAGTGGTGGCTCCCCCTTTGTGGAGTGGGATAACTGTTGCTGTGCACCATTCAGTGAGCACAAAGCCTGATGTGAGGCTATTATTGAACATGATGATTAAGTGCGGAGTCAGCTCATTCTGAAGTTCGTGTAAAACGCAGCCTGGGATGTTGTCCGGTCCCATGGATGCTGTGTTTTTGGCTTTAGAGAGTGCAGCTTTTACCTGTGTAGTTGTGATTACAGGAACTCTGCATTCTTCTTGTATAGATATGGGCCCTTTAGGGGGTGAGAGGGGGGTAAAGTTAGCACTGAACCTATCTGCCAGGATGTTGGCAATATCAGTTGGTTCTGTCATTTTCTTGCCTCTGTGATGTAACTGAGAGCAGGTCTGGGTGTTGCCATCGAGATTCTTGACATAGCTATGGAATGCTTTGTGGTTGTCCTTGGAATTAGTCGCAATTTTGTTTTCGCAGCTAGCTTTGGAGGATCTTATAAGGGATCTCAACTTCTTACTGAGGCTGACCAGGGAGCTCCTCCACTCATGCGATTTTACTCTCTTTTGCAACAGTTTCTTCCTTCTACTGTACAGTTTGTTTATGGCAGGGGACCACCAGATTGGCTTTCTTTTTTTAGAGGATAGCATCTTGGTTCTGTTTGGGATAGCACGATCCATGCACTCATGTAAGTGCTTATAGAGTGCATTTGTGCAGGATTTAGCAGTTGTAACTGTATTGTCCATCAGCATGGGTGTCACAAAGTTCATCACTTCTGTCTTAAGAAGCATGAAGTTGGCTTTGGAGAAATTTCTTACTGTGGTTTCCTTAATGGGGGGTGGGGGCGGGATGTGGATATCAAGGGTGATTAGCTTATGGTTGGATCGGACCAACGAGGAGTTGACTTCAGGTGTGGAACACCGGTCACTCATGTTGGTAATGACTAGGTCTAGGATATTGTTGCCCCTGGTGGGGGTGTGGATAAGTTTATCCAGGGCATTAGAGTTTATGAATTCCAGAAACTGTTGAGCTAAGGAGTTGGTACATGAGTAGTTTTCCCAGTTAATGGTGGGTTGGTTGAAGTCGCCCATTATTAGGGTGATTGGTTGAACCCTAATATTTTCCAGTACATCAAGAAAAGAGGAGTGGGAATCCTGGGGCATGGTGGGGGATCTGTAGCAAGCTACAATTTGGATTGCAGTTTTGCCCAGAGTTAGTTGCACTTGGGTAACCTCGGATGCATTATGCTGAGCAACTAGTCTGGAGGTGTGGATATCCTTAATGAATACGGGCACACCTCCGCCTTTGATGTTTTGGTCCAGGTTACATGGCCGAAACGTGTGGTATGAGTTATAGCCTGGTAGTGCAGGGGTGCTCTCTGGTGTGTTGAACCAGGTCTCAGTCACTGCACAGATATTGATGATCTCCATTTTAAGTAGTGCCTCGAGTGAGTGCGTTTTGAGATTTAGACTTCTAGCATTGAGTAACAGTACCCTCAGTTTTTGATTGCCTGTTCCTGTTATGGTGGTGAATTTGTTATATTAACCTTGCCTAAAAAAAGCACTATAGAGGCGGCAAGAGCCTTAGCCAGTATCCGGAATCCCAGGGGCGACAGGTACAGGCCAGCTGTGGCAAAGCATCGTGGTCTTTTGACCATGTCATCCCAAACAGACAGATACTGGATCCCCTTAGAATGACACCAGAAGCTTAGCCAATTGTTGAAGTCAATCATTTTGTCCTTGTACTGCGGTATCATTCTGGGCAATGGCAGAATGCTACTCAGGGCTAGGGTTATACCTGCCTGGGCTACAAGATCAGAGAGCTCTTCCATGTCTCTTTTTGTGTAGTCCAGGGAAGTACGTCTCAGGTCATTCACACTAACATGGACAATGACAGATTCATATTTGTACTTGTTGTGGAGTGACCTGAGTGCATGGGTTATGTGGCAGATCCTGACACCCGACAGGCAGCTGACAGTAACCTTCTCCTTGTTTAGCCTGGTGAGTGGGACATCAGTGTGCTTGACTATAGAGTCACCTATGACTAGTGTTTTGGGTACGTTGTTTTGCCTTATTGGCTGTGGTTGAGTGGCACACTGAGTCTGTGGGCTATGTGTCATTTGGGATATGTTGGGGGATGGAGGTTGCTTGCATTTCAGCTTTGGAGGTCTCTGTTGCTTAGACAGATTATTACTGAGAGCCTCCGCGAATGTTTTTGTGTTACTATGTGTGGATTTTGGTGGTGTAGATTTAGTGAAACTATGTGATGAGTGTGGTGTGGTGCAAATGTTTACCTTCTCCTCATGACTGTCAAGTTCAGTCTTGGTTGGAGAGATCTTTACCTCCAGTTTGGCTAGATAAGTGCATCTCTCACAGGTTGTAGTGTTGGGTGGTAGGAGGAGAGGGTTGTCTGTGTACATGAGGCAATTTCTACATTGCCTCAAGATGCCCAGATTCATCAGATAGACAGGAGAGAACACTGGGAGCTGACCCTTGAACATGCCTGAATAAAAAACTGTTTTCCTCTAGATAAGTGAGGAAAGTGAGTACAAGAGCTGTTTTTCTCTAAGCAAGTGAGAAAAGTAAGTACAAAAATTGTTTTCCTCTAGGTAATGAGGAAGACTGAGTGCTATACTAATTAGTAGCTTATTTAGTTCTTAAAAGTTCTGAGCAAGTGCTGACCATGAATAAGCACATTTAAGTGCTAAAACTAAGAATATGTATCTGCACTAGACGAGTTACAGGACAGAAACAAGTGCAAATGCAGGCTTTCAAATCAGAAAGTTGAGAGAGATGGAAGAGATTGCCCAAACGGCCAATAACTACAATTTCTGGGCCAGAACCACTCCTTAAGTGGTAGACAGGTTACCTAGTGCTTACCACTCCCACTGATAAGCTAGAAGGCTTCCCTCCAACACAGAAAGACTTGGGGGGCTCAGAAGCTTACATACAGTCCTGGATACAGCAAATCTGTATCTGGAACACTAGTTACAGGAAAGGTAGGAAACAGGCTTACAGTTTTTTTTTTTTTTACAGAAAATTAGCAAAAACATTTGTAAAAAAACATTCACATGCACTGCAAGCTAGCGCACTTGATATGCAGTTTGATGCTTGCATAGTGTCTTGGTTAGAAGACACAGATAGCACAAAAGCAGCTACAGGGCAAATGGGGCTTGAGTGTCATTGCCCAGAACAGGAAAAATGACCTACCTGAAAATGAGCTAGAAGCACTGAAACAAGAGGGTCCTTAAACAAATGTAATGTATCGCTAATCTATGAACCTATGAACCTATGAACCTAAGCATTATTCTTCATTGTGCTACTTGTATATGGCATACATGCAGTTAAGACATGCCACCACAGAGTGATTCAATTTTTGATTGAATAAATGTTCCAGAGCATACAGTTTTATCACCACTGAGCGAATGAGGACCAATTAAAGGGAGAGAGGCCTATACTGATGTAATGATCCACATGCTTTAGGGGGCTGAACAAGGATAACATGTCTCATGTTTGTAGCCTCATTGGAATGGGTTTAAACTAGCCAATGAGGATGCATAGAAAAGCAATAGATATGGAGAGCTGTGCCTCTTTGCTCGTAGCAGTATAGTTAGAAATGACCACACTACAGGATGGAACAATTTAAGGAGGCAAATAAGAAACATTAAGAAGTCAAAACCATTAACAACATTAATAATATAAAAAGGAAAGAAAAAGAAGCATTATGAATGATGGAAAATCATCATTGTCCCAGGTCCCTTCAATAAACACATCACACCGAATGACATTTGATGACCTTTATTAAAACTTCCATAACATAACTTTTTTCACCAGCTTTATTATTTGCAACTGTACATAATATCATTGCTTCTAAACACAGCATAAACATCTTTGTAATGTCAATCAGGGCAGCGTACCTACTCACCCTGCTCAATAAGCAGGGTCCATACCACTGCTTGTTTACTTTACTTATGAAGCAGCATCCCATCTCACTTCATACACCATTCATTGAATTACCTTCCACCAATTAAGCAGTGCCATCCTTGTAATGCTAAAACAGGGCAGCTTACCTACTCACCCTGCTCAGTAAGCAGGGTCCATACCTCTGCTTGTTTACTTTACTTATGAAGCAGTGTACCATCTCACTTCATAAACCATTCATTGAATTACCTTCCACCAATTAAGCAGTGCCATCCTTGTAATGCTAAAACAGGGCAGCTTACCTACTCACCCTGCTCGGTAAGCAGGGTCCACCTCTGCTTGTTTACTTTACTTATGAAGCAGCGTCCCATCTCACTTCATACACCACTCATTGAATTACCTTCCACCAATTAAGCAGCACCCTTACCTCAGCTCACTCATCCATTCAGCAAGCTTCCTCCAGCTGCTCATTCTCCTTTCCCCAGCTCCTTGAAATGAGCATCCATACACCAGAGGGGGAACAGAAGAGGGCAAGCCTCTCCCTCTTCTCCGCCAACCAGCCTGACCAGGCTGTTCCCCCTTCTATCCAAAATTGTTCAACCAACTACCTCCCATAATGGGAAGAGTTAACCCAAAACATCATCCGGTGTACCCCTCATCTGTAAAGCTCTTAGGTTCCTGCCTACCATCCCTGAAACACACCCTAATGAAACAAATAAAGTAGAAATACCCATGACTCCACTGTACCACCAGGACATCCAATCCAAGAGAATATATTCCTTTTAAACCACTTCCTTCCAGCCACTAATCATGGGTCAACCTAAACAAAATGACAACCTGTATCCACAACCCTGTCAACTGTAGCATATCACCTTAGCCCACCAAACTACCCAGTTCTAGCTGTGCATTAACCCGATTACTGTAGTAATAATCTAACTCCAAATCTTTAATACCCTAACCCTAAAAGGGCAGAAAACCAGCCCCTTTCACCTAGTTCCTGCAAATTTGCCTATTTGCAGCCAGGAGGTACTCTATGAGCCCAGCCATAAACACCCCCAATTCACTCACTGACAATCTGGACTAGATTCCCAGCTGCCCCACGCACAACCTCCTAGCAACCATCCAAACTGGAACACTGATACTACTAACCCTCCTTAACCACTGCTTGTCCCTGGCCATTCCCCCCAAATGTTCAGTTTCCCCCTATGTTACCTCTACCTGTAATAAGGAATTGAAACGTGACCTACGGCTGCCATATCCTGCAACCAGTCTTCCCTTAAACCTTCTATCTCCTGTGTAAACAATGCAACTGGAAGCAAGTATTAAACTTCACTGGCTTGCAATAGCCATAAGGCTTTAGCCTAATAAGTTCCTGTGCTTCTATGAATGTTGTGACTCTACTCATCTCGTGGGACCCCCCAACTCCCCCTACCCACCCCAATAGCTTTTCCCCTAACCCCCCCTACCTACCTCTTCCTTACCTGCCCGCTATACCAGTGCAATAACAAGCTCCCACTAATCGAACACAGAGCTCCAACATGCCTTCATAAGGTGATTACTCAGACTTTTATTGTAACTGTTGCCCACTTGTGCTCACCATTTTTAACCTCCATGCTCGGCTCTGCTTCCATCATCTGCAAACTCACTGTGTAGTGCCACAGTTGGTACTCTGACACTACCATCTACAAAGAAAGAGAACAAAAGTAAATCCTCTAAACGTAATGTAAAGAATTCACTTTATACCCACCTATTTCAAATTATAGCAGCAGTGTTCCAAAACCCCCATCTGCAAGTAAGAAAAAAGGGACATATAAATCATATAAAATACATAATGTACATTCAAACACATCTTCCAATACAGCCTATCTTGCCAACCTGGGAAGCAGGAGCATCCTTAGCTCAACTGGTGCCCTAGGCAAAAGGGCTTCAGGGTGCCCCCATCACACCACCTGGTGCCCCCATCCTGGTCTACCTACACCAAACAAATACTGGTAAAGCAATCCTGCTAGAGAGGCACCATAGGTGGCTTCCTAGTTGGCCTATGCCTAAGGCCGACTATGCTGGGAAGGAATGTACCACCCAACCCACCTATGACAAAACAGCTATAACTAAAGCTAAGCTTCTAATAACCCTATCAAATATCCAATGTGAATTGTACCACCAGTAGAGTATATTACAACTAAACACCCAAAGCAGGGTAGAGCTGATAGGCATCCATTACTGCAAAGATCTGGTACCTCAGCTATTTTGCCTTCAATGGATTTATTCAGTATTGTGTGTTTTTATCATATATTACAACTAACCCCACACATGAAGGGACATATCCATATCAACAAACCAGGGTAACCTTGCGATTACATACCACATCCTATTAGCACACTGTATAGGCCAAGCTAACTTATATTGTAAAACCATCTGCCTAACTCTGAACTTTCCATATTCAAATGAGGAACCCTAGCCACCATAAAGGGGAACACAGGCCCGTAACTAGGGACACTTTAAATGTTGCTCCTACACCAAGAAACTGACAGCACGTCATGTTTCACATTAGCATCATTTTATAAAGGATATGAAGTGTAAACTCAAATGTCAGTCATTATCTTCTGACTTCATCCCTCAATCCTTAGCCCAGATTTGTCAGAAAACCAGTAAGGTATTAGTAACAGGCCAAAAACATGAGAAGAAATGAACATTCTGGAAATCTATACAGCTAATAGGTAGATTATAATGGCAAAACAGTTCTGTTACCCCCACATATGTGCTTTGATCATGTCAAAACAAAATTATGATTCAGCTAACATTGCCTAGTGCATGTGCAGACATGCTTCAGCATCATTATGGCACACTGGATTTTAGCTAACATTTATTCTTAAAAGTGATCATCAATAACTAACACACCAGCAGATCCTTGCTTTAAAACATTCTCCTGAACAGAAGAAAACTTGCTCTCCCAAGTCCTCAACAGACAATGCAATAACTGTGCATTAAAATGTAGACAAAAGTGCTATCTCCTCTAAGTTCTTCAAGAAATCCAAGTTGTCATAGCATCAAAGCCCACTGCCTGTTGCATTATAACAAACATTAATTATGCCAGCTGTATACATGTAGCTCCACATCTTTCCCCAAACCCGCTGAGAGTAGTGTTTAAAATATAGTACGTCAGTAGTATGCAAATAAATGTAAACGGCACACAAACTCTTGTTACTGCAGATGCCGTCAACCCCAGTTTAGTAATGTAGCTATCAATTAATTCAGAATTTGTAAAGACATATTCACATTAACGCATTAAACTCCATTTTTATGAAGACTGCAAAGCTATGGAATTACATGCAACTTATAAAACATAAGAATATTAAAAAAAAAAAAAAAAAAAAGTTAAGAAAATGCTGATGTAAAATAGGATATTTACAATATATTCAACTTTTACAGATATACCACAAAATCACAATGGGGCAACCCTCCACCTTCCTTATCCAAGGGATTTCTGTCTTGCAGACTTTATTATAACTAACACTGAGGTCCCTGCAGATTGACAGAAAAGGACCTTCCCCCTAGCACAGCCTTTACCAAAGATAAATAACAGCCTCACCACATAAACAATGTCTAATACAGTATTCCCACCAACACACTGCTAGTCTACCAAAGACCATTACTATTGCAAACTTCTATAAAAATTGAAGGAAATACATTAAAGGAACATATCATTTATGTGTTTGATAGCATATTCCATTCAGCGCACTCCATAGTCCATTAACATCCATTAACTGCATAGGCGTGGCAAGGAATAGAAGTCACAGTAGAGTTAATAATTTTAAGAAACACTGGCATGCTTTAGGAAAGTGGTGCACTTGTCAAAATTAGTTCATTGATTTATTAGATTAACTCTTAGAATGGCGCATTTTTGCTTAATTGTATAGCTCAGTTTAGATGACATTTTAATTTCTTTTTTTTTTTTTTTTTTTTAAACATGGGTCTTGGTACCTATCAATGCATAGTCCTAATGCTTAAATGACAATATAGTAAGTTGTTACGAACTAGGCATTCTTTTGCTCGCTAAGAGAGCCATGAGTTGTAAATGTTAACGTAGCTATTAACAAGCAGGCCTCCCCTATCCCTGCTATGATGTCGCTATTCCCGCCAGGCAAGAAAAGCCAACCAGCCCTTAAAACGACCACCGTGGCTCCCTCCAGCTGCCAAACCTCCACCAAAAGAAACCCAGACGGATTATTTTTATATATTTTTTTTTTTGTACCTACCGATTCACCATTGGTTGCCATTTCACCACATCTGCTCTGCCCTCCAACAAGTCCAAGAACAGCATGGCACCACACAGCTAAACACACAAACATCATAGGCAAGAATGGCCTGGCACCCCACAATCAATGAAACAAACACCATAGTCAAGAAACAGTGGTGTAGATGCATTTTAGCTGTCTTTAAAATATTTCATTTATCCATTTCCCTTATATGCTTAAGCAGTTAGACATAATCACAGCCAACAAGAGAAGTGAGGCAAAAAGCCAGTCTTCCATGGAATGACAGTATAATGCAAGGCACATAAATGAATGTACTACATAACTACTCTGCAACCTTTATTCCTCTATCCACTTTACTGAGAACATAACAGTAGTAATTTGAAAACAATGATTATTATATTACCATATCCCATCCTGGTCCCCCCCAAAAAACACATCACCTAGAGGTCTGTGAGTGAACCCAACTCCATGACGGAGACTTGTAGCATAACGGGATGAGGAAAACAAGTCTTCTGTCATCCTAGCCTTGAAAACATTAAGCCATTGTATGTTACAGCTTACAAGTACTACACTCCTACCTAATCTGATTTTTTTTTTTATTATAACATTATACAGCTCATGCGCATAACCTCCTCCCTTGGTGAATGAAAATGGCCATTGCAGCTTCCTCTCGCTCCCAAACCACCACCGAAAGAATCAGAATGGGCACCCACCCATTTATCCATCCCTTCTTTCCTCTTTTTTTTTTTTTCAAATATAGAAATATCCAACCACAGTCGCACAAGTGGCTCCTCTCCACCTCAAAACAACCAAAGGAGTCGCACCAATGAGGAAGCCAAAAAGCAGCCCAACTTGCACGAACATAACCTTCTCTCTGACATTTAAAATGCACCAAATTATTTCTGCAGCAGGTATTTCCTGACATCTGCATCTTTTCAAATGCTCAGGTACTACCCTTACCAGAAATGGATCGGAAATGATTTTCTTTCTTTTATTTTCTCTTACAAAGCCACCAAGCATTCGTGGTACACTGCAGCACTGGCTTCTCTTCACTACAAGTGTAGAATATCAATGGAACCATGCCAATCAGCAGTCTCCACTCACAGGCAACTCAAAGCCTGCGAACATGAAAATGCAAACCCTCCCATGACTGGACTGAACACAACCACCACCCCCCCCCCCCCATTAAACCATCACCACCAGCGACCCTTGACACAGGAAACCCCCACCCTCCCATGACTGGACCAAACACTATCACTACCAACCCCTGCAACCAAGCCTCACCCACCTCCTCCATACCCCACCATTCCCAGGCCTACCTGGCCGACAATACCTTCAGGTCATCATGGACGAGAGCCTGCTGTAGCAAGTTCACTTCAGATGTGATTGCTTACCCAACTACACTTGTCTAAACCTCTTAAGCCCCTCCCTACTCTTTATCTCATTTCCTCCCAATCCTCCCTGCCTCTACTTAACCCTTTCACTACCCCAACTCACCTAACACCCACTAATATCCAACACCCACTAATATCTATCTAAAATCTCCCATGAAGATGTCCTGGGACAACTTAGTTTGTTGCCAAACTTCTTTTGTTACAGTCTTGGAAGAAATGTTACCTTGTACAGTGACTGACAAAATAACTATGTATAGCAATCGTGGTAGTAACAGTAACTTGGTATAAAGAGAACAATGACTGGCAATAAACACACTAGTATATTATTCATAGATATGTACTAGGCTATCGATCTGCAGACTTATACAAGCCTAGCTAATAACCAGAAGTCAGAATAAAAGTTTGTATCTGTAGGGAAAATATCTTATTGGATGGCAAACAGGATAAAACATAACTGTGAAAATTAGAAGCTCTAAATATAACAGAAGTGATCAAAGCAGAAGAAGAAAGTGTAAACATGGAGGGCAGGAAACACTGTGAGCCACTAGGCAAATGAAAGATGTTAAAATGATCTGCTGAGATATTAGAGAAAAAAACACAGAAATGCAATAAAACAAATCTGTAGGATGACAGAGAAAGGACTGACATTCTTGATATTAGACTTTCATATGCCACATGTCAGACAGAGCATCTTGACTGCACTACATCATTACACAGAGTGACCACTATTGATATTCTGTTAGAGGAAAGCCAGTGACAGTTTTAGAAGCTCTTCTAAAGTAGTAGTGCTGGACATCTTTTCAAGTGCAAAGGAAGACATGATTGCAGATCAAGACGTGAACAGTAGGTCCTAAACATTTGTCAACAAATATCTAGTTTTATAAACTGATCAATTACAATGTCATGACAAGTAAAACTGAGAGCTCTGGATTTTAGAAGCATACACTGTGCCAATATATAGTAGTGTCTCAAGAAGGCACTAACAAACATAAATTAAAAGTTTGTGCATCAGTGGCAAAGACATTTAAACAGCCATTGGAGATGCAGCTATCCCTAACTGATTAGAAAAAAGCACTATGGTTGTCAAAATGATGTCAGGGAAAACATAACTTTTGGAAAATAATGTAGAAATACAGAATCAAGAAGACAGCAGTAACAATTATAGATAAAACTAATAAGTGTCCAATGTGAAGTAGAAATACCAGTTTCAGTCATTAAAGAATTAAAATGTTATAACTCCCAAACAGGTCAAAGTAGTATAAAATGGAGAAAGAGGCTGAAATATAAGGTTGCTGTTAATAGAGGGTTGCAGAACAAATGCTTCATTTTACTATATGGAGAATAGCATAATAGAAATCAATCCAATCTAGTTTGTAGAAATAGTCTAGAAAATGAGAAAGATCCCAGTACTTTTGAAGGAGAAATGTCCATAAATTAATTTCAAATACTGAATGTAAACATGACAGTGATATCCAATGTATATGAACAATGTTTTTTGGTGAACACTTGAAGTTGGTTGTAAGTTTTATTTAACGTTTCCAATAACTATTATGAAAAAGATCTTGTTTCTTATTACTGGATATGGGCAGAGCTAATGTTCCTTCAGACCTACAGATTTCACCTCATGTGTAGGTTATACTGTGAAATAATTTTTCAAGAAAATAATTTTAACATGTTTATAAGTCACTGAGACATTGGACCCAGACTTGTTTGGCTTTATTTTTCAACAAGGTTAGGCTGCTTATATCACAAAGAGTTGTGGGATTTTGGTAAACTGATTGGCAGAGTAGAAATTGGCAATGGATGTCACCATTTTTTATTTCAACACTGCATTTTTTTACAATACCAAAAAAAGTAGTCTTGTGTCTTGTTCATAGATTACTTGACTTTGTCATTCTGAGACTCCTTCAAGCTACAGAAATGTATTTGAGCCTTATCTATGTATCAGAAAAGTGCTTTGGGCTTCCCTATGAAGAAAACATATGCACTCTTCAGATGCAGACCACCACAATGCAAATACCTAAAGCAGACAGGATTTGACTCAGTACACTTTTTTTTTACTGCATATTTGACATGAATTGCACATATGCATTGAGATTGTATTCAGTATTTAGCCTGTTTACATGCACAGAAATACGAAAATCAATGGATTCTATATAACGCGTTCAGAATTTATTAGCTTCCTATGGTATGGCCTGAATCTCCCTCTGAAATAGGACAGCTATTGTCAGCATGGCAAAAGTAACTACTGGCAGCTCTGAAACATAGAGAGATGGAATTCCTACTATACCCAATTATCCTAAATTCATTCAAAAGCCTTGACACTGGGGTATCTGATACATGGAATGGAGATGAAAGAAGAGGCTATATGTCCACTTATCTGCATCAGAGGGAGTGACAAAGAAGGACTCCCAGTAGAAATGAGATAATGAAGTGGAGAATGCTTGTCACTCTGGAAGACATGGCTATAGTGAGGAGGTGGAGCAACTTCCTTTAAAAAGCCTCATTCCATAACTATCCTTTACTAATGGCCAAGCATGTCAGTACCAGGGCCATATTTACTTCAATTACTGCTGGTTGCAGTATGAAACTCCTCATATGTCCACTTTTTTCTCTAATTGCAGAGTACTGATGCCATTGCAGTCAAAAGGTTATTTCTGTCTAAAGAGACACAGCAATCCTAATGAAGTCC